>NC_061116.1:88939172-89239172 GCF_002878395.1 Capsicum annuum | reverse complement strand
TTTAGTTCAGCAATCTGCTGTGGTATTACAAAAAGCCAACCAATCCATACCCATTATAGCATCAAAATCTACCATTTCTAACTCAACCAGGTTAGCTATTGTATCATGGCCACAAATAGTTATAATATAATTTTGATACACTCTCCTAGCTATAATAGATTCACCAACCGGCATAGACACTTGAAAGAGCTTAACTAGTAATTTCGGTGTTCTTTCAAACTTTCTAGCAACCAATGGAGTGACATATGATAAGGTATAACTCGGATCAATTAATGCATACACATTATGTAAAAAGATAGACAATGCACCTATAACCACATCTGGAGAAGCCTCTAAATTTTGTCAATCTACAAGAGCATATGTACGATTATGAACTCCACTAGAGCTAGCTGCTCCTTTAGCACCTCTACACCCATAGGTTGTACACCCCTACTTGAATAAGGTATCGATGATGATGATGCAATAGCTGATCTAGTAGGTTGTGTCATACCACCTATACTCCTTTTGTGGGAATTCTCTCATCATATGCCCCGATGTACCATACCAAAAGAAAGCATTTGTCCCAAACTGACATGCACCTAAATAAAGCTTTCCACATTATTTACATATCTACTGAGGAGGTCTTAATTGGCTCTTACTCCCTTGTTGTTTATACTCCGCTGTTTGTGAACTCTAACACTCACTTATTTGACCAAACTAGTTGCCTTTAGACCATTGAAACTGTGGTGAAGCAATAGCTGTAGATTAAGAAGATAATTCCCTAGGCGGTCTATTAGCAAATCGAGGCCTAAACTCTCCTTGGGATGCCATAAATTGCCCCGTTGATTTGGCCCTCTTGGAATAACCTCTTTCCAATTATTGTGTTCTTTTCTTTGCCTCTGATCATCCAATTTTTGTGCAAAATCTTGTATTCTTGCTATGTCCATGTCTTTGTTCAAAGCAGAAATAGTACAATCTCTAACTAGGTATAGATCCAATCTATCCACATATCGATGAACTCTATCATCCATAGTAGCAACTATATTAGGAGCATCCTTAGACAAAGAATTAATTGGAGGTTGTACTCCCTCACGCGTATATTCCCTTGGTGAAGATTTAGGAACTTATCTACACGAACCTTCCAGATCTCAAACTGAAGGTAATGATCAAGAAATTCCTCTTTAAACTCTTTCCAAGTAGCTGAAGGTGCATCGATACCGCTAGATCATTTTTAGTCTTCATACTAAAATATAGCCTCCCCTTTGAATCTATATGCTACTAGCTCAACTGTCTTTTTACCCAATACATGTATGCCATTTAGAGCCCTTTGGATTTGATCAATAAAGTCCTATGGGTCTTCATTAATATCTGGTCTGGTGAATGTGGGAGGATCTAGCTTAAGGAAATCCTGTGTCCGTAGGCTAGCTGTCTTATCTATACCACTAGAACTTGTTGTTGGAATAGCTTGTCCAGCAACTATATGAGATAATAATTACACCGCATTCCTTAGATCTTGGTCAGTAGCATTAATAGGTGGTTTTAAGGATTTTGTTTTTCCTCTTCTTAGCTCTTCTGGAGATAGAGGAGTGGAAGAGGTTTGTCATACAAACTTAGGTTGAGCCTCACTTTGATTAAATTGCCTAGGTGGTGACTTACTAGTCCTTTCCCTGGAAGCCATATCTATTTGCTTTACCTGTATTCTTACTTCTTCTTGTAACCGGCATCTTTACTATAATAAGAGAAGATAATAGATTCAATGGTTAAATATGACTTCATCTACAATATGGGCTCTATTGCACGATCTAAGATATGAAGAAAAGGGGTAACCTTTAAATGTCCAATAGCCTCCTGTTTATAGATATGGTGCACAACACACCCATAAGTAAGACTATACGTAGACACAGCTTTATAGACTCCCTAGGACAACCTTCTCTGATACCACTTTTGTCATGTCTCAAATCCTATTGAGGAGGACAGGCACGCATAGTTGTGAAGGCCTAAGAGAACCGATCCACGACCTTATACTTCTCATGCATGTAACTATAATAACCAAAGGTTTTACCATACATGGACATAATGCATTAATGAGAAATAAATGACATGCCCAAAAGTATATATATATATATACTAGAATTGGCTGTTGGGGCCATAACATCTAAAAGATAAGACATTATCATGCTAAACATTACATTGGTCTACAAAGGCTCTAAAATATACATAGAAATCTAGTTAAGGTCAGGTCAAACCCCCCACCTTACTCTTGACTACTATACAATACCAAAATATATAAAACGAACTCCAAAAGCCCTAAATCAATCTGGAGCTCACCAATAGCTGCTGGATATCCTAGGCTCCTACTGAGAAGGTGTATTTACTGAAGCACATATGCCTGTGGCATAAAAAATAGGTCCCCCATAAGGGGCGTCAATATGAAAGTATGTACTGAATATATCAGGCTAAAAGTAACCTCACATGATATAGGAGCTCAATGGAAATTAGATATTAGTGTACAAAGAGTGCTAGTAGAGCACCTTTATATATATACTTTTAGGGTCAGGTACATTACATTCCTTTCTTCATATTACCTTTTATTACTTCATAATATTTGTACGTCATATAATACAAATGACCAGCTGATTAGTGGTAAACAGACAAATCAGGATTGGCCCATGCTAGGCTTACGCCCCTGAGCTACCACCCATGTATAAATATTAGGATTGACCCATACTAGGATTATGCCCCTGAGCTTCCACTCACATATAAAGTATCGGGATCAGTCCATGATAGGCTTATGCCCCTAAGCTGCCACCTATTTTATACAGGTTTGCCTTACTTAGTTTATTTAGCCTTTGAGATAGTTACTTTGATGGTCATAACATTATGGTACCTTGAAACAATAATCAACCAATAAGAGACATATAAATGGGAACTTAAAGCAACAGCAATGAGTTGGGGAGCTTTTGGCACACAAATGAAGTGTTTAGGAGCTGAAAATAACACATGGGTCTTATTTGAGTAAATAGAGAACTCTTGAAATTTTCTAGTGAAAATAGACATGCAGGCTTAATAATAAACATGTATAGAGGTACTTTAACTTGTTAGAGAGTGGGAACAAGATCATTGGCTACGTGGGATATAATACGTTACTATTATGTATCACTTGTTATAGGATAACCTTGGAAGCTTACTTGATGGAACAAATGTCCAATTTTATGCCAAAGAGTGCCAAACCGAGTATGCCTTACATACCTAGTCATACAACTCCGCTACTAACCCAACTTGACTTTCCACCATTTGGACTACTTATCTATAATAGAATATATGATAAACTAATATTACCAACCAACACAGTTGGGCTATTAAACTTCACCAAACTAGTGGCCGGGCAGTAAGCCATTAATTTATCAATAAAGGGTGTTATTTTAACCTTTTTCTTCTCCAATTACACCCACATATCATACATATTCTTATAATATCCCCCACCATAACTTTGGGTTCATTACACCTTCCAAACATCACATAAAATAGAATGGGCAATAGATATACATAACTGTTAGTTCAGTGGTGTACCCCCACACCCTTCTTCTATATTTTAATACAAACTAAGTACACCTTTCCCTAACATCATCCTATAATCCCCCAATATATACACACTAAACAGTCCATAAAACAACCCCAAATCCCTTTTGTTGTAGCAATCAATTATTAAACTCATCATCTCTTGAGTTCTCAATAACAACACATCCATAATTCTTTCCCAAATCATATATAAGGAGAACAAAATGGGACAGTCACCTTACCTCTACAACTTATCCTTTAAATTTGAACTTATCAAGAACTTCAACTTTCACTTTTCTTCACACTTTAAATAAAAGAAGAAAAGAGATCTCTTAGTAACAAAGAAAAAGTGAGCAAGTAGCTTGTTCTATATTCTTATACGAATTAATAAT
Source organism: Capsicum annuum (assembly GCF_002878395.1). Classification (NCBI taxonomy): domain Eukaryota; kingdom Viridiplantae; phylum Streptophyta; class Magnoliopsida; order Solanales; family Solanaceae; genus Capsicum; species Capsicum annuum. The sequence goes on along the minus strand of NC_061116.1, from coordinate 89,235,243 downwards.
TAAGAACTTATAGCATGTTTTCCTAATCTTCCATGAGATAGTTAACCTAAAACATAAGTGTTTTCACTTACCTTGGCCTGCAAAGGTTGGGGGTTTCTTTACGAACCCTAGAAAGAAAAATAGGGCTGCTCCTTGTTTCTTTAGAGAGAGTGGAGAGAATTTGTGAAATATAATCTTTTTTTTACTTAGAAAATAAAGGAAAATAACTAGAAACTTGGCATTATAAAGGCCCTATTTTGGACACCTCCTTAGCTGGATTTTGGACCTCAAAATTGGTCAAATTGGCCCAAGTAGGTGATGCACCTACTTAAAGGTTCAAGATTCTCGAAATTTCAAAGTAGGTGATGCACCTACTTACTTAATTCTTAGTTGGGCTCAATTAAATTGGGCCTTGGTGGATTTGAGCATTGGGCTTTTCTTTATTTCTTTTACTTAATTTTGGCCGAAATGAGTACCTTAACATAGGATCAAATCTAATCCAAAACCTTGGGTCCATTAACTTGGTCCATATATCTCAAGTAGGTGACTCACCAACTATCTTAATTCAGTCAAGAAAGCACCTCAAAAAATACTCCATTTTCAGTTCTTTATCCCTTAGATCTTACTTAAAACTTGTATATGCTTGGTCACTTTAAACTTAGGTTCAAATACTAGCTTACGATCCCAAGTTTAAATAGTTGTATCAATTTTAACTTGGTCACATCACATTAAAACATACGAGCAACATCTATAATTCCATCTACACCATTAATACTTGCATAAAAAATCTCATTTTCTACCTATACCATAGGTCTATACCAAGTTCCATATAATTAGAGCAAGTACAAGAAAAATACAAGATATTACATACAAATTGAGACCCTACCACTGTACCACTCTGATTTGCAAACTGAGCACTATCAGACAGCGCACCACTAACTAATCATAATACATAGAGAAAGGCATCTCTGAGAACTAAAGAAGAAATAAATCCCAGTAAGGCCTGGGTAGCCCTCTGACCCATGAATCGTTGGGGTAGAAAAACCTCTGGAGCTACTTCTGGCTCGGGAACAATTATAAGATTCGGTAAAGGCTCTCTTTATTGACCCTTAATTGAGGATGTAGCTCTAGCCTGTCCACGAAATCTGAGTAGGCCACGACCACTAATGGGTGTCCTGGTTGCAGACTTTAGGTCCTCATCACCAATCGTAGTAGCACGCATCCTGACCATCTATGAAAGAGTGAATTAATTAGAACTTTAGAAACCAACACAGACTCGATACATGAAATGAATCAAGAAAGTAAAGTTATCCTAAGAATGTCCTATAGTTTCTAGAAGATAAGAAATGAATGTCATCATACCGATCTATGGGACTCTACAAGACACTTGCTCTTGTACCAACAATACTGATAGTACTTACCCTAACCCATAAGTACGTAAGCCAAACATAGTCCTAAACATTAGTAATGGGATAATTGGTGGAAGGTATAAAAAATACAATAAATAAAGCATACTAATGAATTATAAGTAGAAAATATAAGTGCAAGATACTAAATAAAAGTAGAGAATGAAAAAAGTGTACAAAAGAGTATTCATGTCCCAATAAGGTCTGTACAAGAGTCACTAAACCAAAAGAGTGAGAAGTACTAAATAGCATCAGTACACAAATAGTCAAATTGTCTAAAAAAAAAAAAAAAAGAATTAGCTCTGGCTTTAAAAGCTCACCCTATCTCTAAATGCACCAAAATCTAGCCTAAATAAAGTGTCAATAGAGACAACTAGTAGTAGGATATGCATCAAAAAAAGACGGAGAAGTGTACTATAAGTACCAAAAAGAATGGGTACTTAGTAGGAATCATCAATCAACTTAGAAAAATCATAATAAAAGCATAATAAGATGCGAGAATGTAAACTAAGGTCATGGATAAAGGGACAAACTTGAAATAATAGTCCAACTAATAGGTAATAAGTAACAAGGTAAATAAAGTAGAAGGAATACAAGCTAAGTATATCCCAATTGGCCCTCATAAGCCCAGAAGTCTTAAGAAAGAATGGATTAACCCAGGCAAGCCCCCATAATCCCAGTGGACACAATCAAGAGAGAATAATAGAAAATAATAATGATTACTCCCCATATCCCATTTAATGTGTCTCCATTTCCATTTTGGTCAGTTTTAAAAAAGAATGTCACATTTCCTTATTTGATAATTATTTAACAATATCATCCCCAATTTATCTTTACTAGGTCCCAGTTAATAAGAAAAGACAACTAAAAAGTAAAAATTAAAGAGACCTTAAGAGAGGAAATGTTGTAAACTTTACACAGTCATCATTTATTTCTTAAACTCGAGGTCCGATCAAAAGGTAACACATAAAATAAAATGAAGGGAATATAATGTAACTGACAATCGAAATCATACCTATGAATTATTTTTATGCCATAACCACCGAACTCAAAATGGATCCTTAACACCATAAGTGCAAAATAAATGTTGGACTCAAGTTGAACTCTAATATTATATATATCAGACTCAAAAATTTAGTATCATAAGTAAATGCTAAGTGTCGGACTCGAACCAACCATTAAATTAAATACAAGGTAACAAGTCTAGTCTAAAGTTAGAAAGAGGTGTAAATCATCAATAGTCATAAGAATAATTATAAGGTGATGAAGAAGAACCCCTAGGTCTACAAAAATTTAATTAGAATAATTGACCTAAAAGGGGGATCAGTAAGGCCTGGTACTAACCTAGAAAGTCCATACTAAAGAAAAATTCTACCAAAAATTATACTAAGGCTTCAAAGTTACATTACAAGGCATTAACCAAGGCTAATGAAGCCCTAAGGCAACAATTAAACACAAGAAGGGGATAAAAGAGTCAATCCTACCTAAAAATATCTCTCTAATCTGCTAAACAACCCAAACTTTACTATACATATAGTCAAGCCATCAATTATATCCCAACTCTAGAATAATACTATACTAATATCATAATAAAGCTCAATCTAAGATATAGGTAAGCCTAACCTACCTAGAAGCCACCGAAAAATCGATAAAGCCCACAAGATTAGAGCTTTGCCCTTTCAAGAATCCATTGCATGATGCCATACAATCAAAACATAAACCTATGCATCAACACAAGAATAACAAAACCCACATTACATATGAATTATCTAGGTCCAAAATAAAGCTAAAAATCCTAGGCGGGGACCGCTTGCAGAATCATAACTTTGAAATAGTCAAAATTCCCCTCTAATCTCAAAGATCATTTACCCTTATAATGGGTAAAATACGAGCATGAATACTCCCTTAAATCAGCCCAAAAATTATATAGTTATTTGAATTTAAATCATAGAATTATTAAGAGATTAAAGGAAACTTATGAAAAAATAGATGAGAAATGGCCCGCAGTGAACTCTCCAACATACCCCAAAAACCCAAGGATCTAGCTACACAATTCTCTAAGTTTCCTTAGGTTTTATGGACTTAGACTTGGAGTAAATGAGCTAAAATCGAGAAATAAGAGACTTAATCATTAGAAATGATTGAATTAGTGGTCAATTAATTGCTTAAGTATACATTGCTAAAGTGATAAATCATTGCTTAAGCGACTAAGCTCAATGACCAACCTCCACTAAAGCAGATAAATATTGCTAAAGTGGTAAATACTTTAGTGAAATGACTAGGCCGAGACCAAAATTGGTCACTAATGTGGTTCCTTGGTCCCTAAAGCAACCATCGCTTAAGCGAATGCACCAGCTGAGTCCAGTTACCAGCGACATAGCAAATTTGTTAAGTGAACACCTTGGGTTTTGGAACCTTAGAAAAATTCATGGATTTTTGGTTTCTGGTCAAGGTACGATTATGGGGTACAGGTCGTATGTTGGGGTATGGTTAGTAAGGCTTGGTCGTACACTAACCAGTGTGGTTGGTGGGTTGGATTAGGTTATGAAAATGTGTATGACTTGGAGAGTATGGTTCAAATGGTTGGATACGGGTCATATGGTTTGGGTTTTTCCTTTAATTAATTTGAGACTTAGTAAATAAAGTTTAATCTGAGTACGATGGCTCACCATGAGTCGTAAGCTAGGGTATGATTTGTACCGCTGACTCGTATGGAAGATAGTGTTCAAATTTTCTTTTGTTCTTTTCTGACAAGGGTACAATTTAGGGGTACTAATAGTATGGTTTAGGTACAACTTAGTTTAGGTAAGTCGTATGCTAGACAATATTGGGTTCAAGGGGGAGGTCTAGGGTATGAGTGGTGGGTATCACTCGTATTAGAGGATATGACTGGTATGGGTAGTCATACCACCTGACAGAAATTTTAATCAGTTTAAGATGGGGGTAATCTAGATATTTCTCCATTTAAAACTTAAGGCCCCACGACTTATAACTCTAGTTGGGCATTATTTACCCTATTAATCTAATCTTAAGCACTTAGAAACACTCTTTAATTCCTTCTAAGGATCTTGGGTAAGAAAGGCTAGGGTTTCATCTAAAGTAGAAATTTAAGGCTTGTTTGGGTGATTTCTCTCAATCATCTTCATAATCTAAGGAATATACTGCTCCCTCATTTTTAGTTCCAACTACAGGCATGATTTATACAGTGTTTTCATGGCATGATTATTGTATGGTTTTGGGGTTTTCAAATATATATTAGGGTTTTGGTTTTAAATGCTTGGTTATGATTTCTCATGTTTTAATTATTTTTTTACATTCTTTAATGGTGGTTTGGACAATTGGTTGTATGGGAATGATTAATTATTAATTAGAATTAGTTTTGGGAACACTACACCCCCAACATGTTTGATAAAATGCCTTTGATATTTCTTTTACCATATTATTGAACTTTTAATAAAACTATTGAATGGTATGGTTTGGTAATGGAACCCTAAATGGTATAAATAGTTTGGAATAGATGAATGGTAAAGTTTGGTGGTTATGGTTTTGGTTAATTAAACTTCTTTATGGGGTACATTGGTTACCCCCAAACAAATTTAATAATGAGACACTTGTGGGGTACACGGGATTCCCCCAAGTCAACTTGATAATATAATCTATGGGTACATATGAATACCTTTACATAAAAAGGTTGGCTAAGAACATTTCTTGCGAGCTATAGTCGGTATGATGATACCACTACTCATAGCCTTGGTTAATAATAATAATGGAATAAAGGTTTGGTTGGATGGTAATAGTTTAATTAGGCAATAATGAAGGGTTGTGATAGCTAATTGTGAAGGTGCGAGTCCAATGGACGGACACTAGAAACTCATGTTTCCTGACATGAGGTTTGGTCATAGTGACTATATATGATACTTTAAGGTACATGGGAATCCTCTAAGTACACTGTACATATGTGTCATGGAGAGCGAAGGGTACTTGGAAATCCCCTACTCTTACAGTATCTCTGGTTCATGAGGCTACATGCATCGAGGGCCATTTAGGGGTTACACTAGACCTATATAGCCAATGGGTATTTATAGGACGGTTAAGATACACATACCCAGGTTAATGGTTTTAAAGGTATGCTAAACTACTCTCTTTTGTTGTCATGGTTTTATAGATAGATAGATAGATAGATAGATAGATAGATAGATAGATAGATATAGATATATAGATATATAGATATATAGATATATGGTTTGTATGAATATGATTGGTTTACTTGGTTCTACTGGAAGCATTATTTTATTCTTATCCTGAGTTCATGCTAGTATTTACCCTCTTACCCATCTTCGAGCGGCTGTATCCCCACACAATATAAGAACTGGCCATTCTACTCTTCCTGCTTAGTGATTGAATTTGGTATCAACTATTGGATTGAAATAGTGATCTTCCATATTTTGGAAGGCTCCATTTTATATCATGAATGTCTTTAAATACTTGATTTATTTTATGGATATTGGTTTTGTCTATGGTTAGGGGTATGACCCAACTGAATATTGTTTTTCTTTTGGTTAGAGGCTTGTGTGACTACTGTAGGTTAGAATAGTTGTATCGGTACTGGTGTTAGCCTTAGTATTGGTATTGGTATTGGTATTAGAGATGATACCGTTGAACTAGATTTGTGGTTGTTCCATCCTCTTATATTATGTTATGGACAGGATCTTGGTTATTATTTTAGTTGTTGGCTTATGGTTTTGGTTTGGTAATTTGATTATTTATTGGGTTTGGGTGGTTGGACTCGTTTGGGCGGCCATGATCATAGACCTATCCCAGAGTCTGGGTTTGTGTAAATACGCTATCTTGTTATATGTTTGGAATTCATCCGACTTAGGATATTTAAGGTTTTCTTTAGGTTGCCTAGTGAACCGGTTATTAAATGGAAGGGTAGTTCCCTAGCTTCTAGGAGAAGGTTTATTTCCTATCTTAGAGCTTAGAGGCTATGCTCTAAAGAGTGTCTCTATTATCTGGTCTGGGTTAAAGATTCTAACTCGGAAGGTCCTTCCTTACATTTAATTCTGGTGGTAAATGATTTTCTTGAAGTCTCTCTAAATGATCTTCCTGATATTCCTCTAGATAGGGAGATTGAGTTTGGCATTGATTTGGTTCTGGACACTTATCCAATATCTATTCCTCCTTATAGAATAGCACCGACTGAGTTGAGGGAACTCAAGGAGCAACTTAAGGATCTTTTGGAAAGGTTTTATCTGTCCTAGTGTATCCCCATGGGGTGCACTGATATTATTCGTTCGAAATAAGAATGGTTCCCTTCAGATGTGCATAGACTATCGAAAAATGAATAAGGTAATGGTCAATAACAAGTATCTTCTTCCAAAGATATATAACTTGTTTGATCATTTTCAAGGTGCCAAATTTCTTTCCAAGATATATCTTCGGTCTGGGTATCATCAACTTAAGATTAGGGAGGAGGATATCCCTAAGATAGTTTCTCATACTAGGTATGGGCACTTTGAGTACCTGATTATATCATTCGGTTTAACTAATGCCCCAATGTCATTTATTGATTTGATGAATAGGGTTTCAGATAGTTTTCTGGATCTTTTTGTCAGTTAGTTCATTGATGAAATCTTGGTGTATTCTAAGACTGAGGTGGATAATGTTAATCACCTCCACGTAGTGTTGTATACCTTAAAGAAGTAGTATTTATATGTTAAATTCTCTAAGTGTGAGATTTAGCTACATGCTAAAACTTTTCTTGGTCATATTATTTCTCGTGAGGGGATCATAGTGGATCCTCAAAAGGTGGTTGTGGTTAAAAGGTAGCCAAGACAGTAATACCTCATATCTTTTCTGGTCTCTGTGCAGCATACGACTCATGATCCTCAATCATACCCCAGAGTATGATTCGTATGTTGGACTCGTACATAAGTTAGTATAGCATGTTAAACATTCTGTTACTGGTATGACTTAACCCTATATATAGTCAAGAGGGGTACGAGTCATATGAACCCAGCTGTATGGATATCAGTGTTGACCCTTTGAGGTTCTATCCAGGATAAATATGGGGTATCCAGTGGTGTACAAAGGTACGACTTGTATAGAGAAAAGTCATATCAATTACAGTGTTGGTTCCCCAAGTTGTTCGTTCATCTTATGAGTGACTTTACAAAATCATATAGGTATCTTATGAGTTGGAAGTACGACTCGTATCCAGACCAATATATGTTCTTTGAAATCTACCAAGATTATGAGTCAGCAGTCTAGTTGTACCCTAACATACAAGTTGTAAGGTCTACTCATACTGACTGGGAACGTGATTTCTGCATATTTTTCCAGGGGATTTTATGTCTTTCCCCACTCCCTTAAAATCCAAACCCATGTCACTTTGGCTTCACAAGGGGTGGTATAAAAGGCCTCAAATTCCTAATTTACATCATTAAACATCAATTTTCAAAATAGAATCAAAATAAAATGGTTTCTTTATCTTCCCCAAGAAGCTAGGCTTTCTCAAGGTCAAGAAAAAATTCAAAGAAATTTCCCCAAAGCTTCTACTTCAGGTATGTGGGATGTTCATCCATGGGTCCCTTTTACCTATGGAGCCCTAAACCCCTCTTTTGGTTTACTTTATGAGTTTATACATGTTCAAGATGAAATAAGTCCATAAATCTCCTATTAATTTAATGTCAAGTTATGGTTACAAGTGTTTTCAAGTGGAATGAGTCATATCATGTTTTAAGTATTGCAAATTGTATGTCATGTTCTATTGATTTCAGAATAATTCCTCAAATTATGAATTTAGCCATGTAATCATGTTGTTTCCTCATGTTTAAGAGATTCCCATGTTTAAATTTATGATCCTCCCATGATTGGTGGAATGTTCATTCTTTGGGTTTTTGAACCATGATTCTCATTCTACAATTTTAAGTGTTGATATCATGATTTATGGTCATTCAGTTCTAGTGGGATATGAACACCCAATGCCTACGTGTTTTACATGATTTCAGATCTTTCAAGTAATAATTCAGTAAAACCATGTGTCTTATTATTTACTCAGATATTTATGAAAATGATGAGCACTATCAGTTATGTAAAAATGTTCAGTTGAGTTTAGTTCAATTCAGTTGGAAGTAGAACTTAGCACTGAGAGGACTCATGGATGAAGGCTTACCTGCCAATAGAGCATGTGATCTTTAGTAGCAGTCCCTAAGTTCCAAAACTATGTAGCCAACTTAGTTTTGAGACGTGGACAAAGGGTTGATACATATCTCATGAGAGCACCTTCCAATAGAGGGTGACTCTTCATCCCTTCGAGACATTGGTTTAGTGGATCCACACAGTAAGTGTTAGTACCCATGGTACGGTACTAACACCCTTCTAATTGGAGTTACAGGTTGGACCCATATTAACTCAGATTAGGGCATGTCGATTATATGATACCTCCCATAGTCTCAGTGCAGTAATCAGTGTAGTTCAGTTCAGATTTGCTTAACAAAGTGTACAAATTTTTAGTTATTTAGTTATACGGCTTTCAATTTTTTAGATTACATATTATATTAGAACCATATTTATGCTTGGTCTTGCATTCTCAGATATTACATGTTCATGCATTTATGCTGTGATACCCCATGCATTTCAGCCAGTCCTCATATTATATACTAGTACTTTCAAAGTACTGACCACATACTTTTCTTTATACTATGTTATTTTATAACATAGGTTCGGACGCACTGCTTCCCGAATGCTCTTAGGCAGCTTACTGTTACTCAGCAGCAGTAGTGGTGAGTCTTCATTCATTGAGGATATGATTTTTATTTGAGTTACTTCAGTGCTTTCTTATGTTCAGCCAGTTGGAGTTAGTTGGGGGGGTCTGTCACATTAAGTCCTCATAATGTTTAGAGGATTTCAGACAATCAGTTAGACAGTTAGTCAGTCATATCACTGTTATTAGTTATTTTCAGATAGACAGTTGGTTTCTAGTATTCCATTAGATATTCCAAACATGTTTTGATACGTATTTCAGTATCCAGTTTTACAATTTCTTATCAGCTAATCTTCCACACATGTGATTTATTACTATTTCCTTTAGTGCTCACAGCAAGCACCTGCCTAAGGGTTATCTTGTAGTCACTTATGGTCGTAATCACCATTGTCGCGACTAGATATAGGCTCGGGTTATGACAAAACTTGGTATTAGAGCCTAAGGTTTTACATTATCCTAGGGAGTCTGAAATCCAAATTAAGTAAAGTCTTGTGCATGGGTGTGAAGCACACCTATGGATAAGAAGCTATGAAATATTTTAGGAAAGTTTTCCTTCTTTCAGTGTAATGTCGTGCAAAAGAGCATGAGCTTTATTAAAACACTCTTTCTAACTCATCCTTTATTCTGTTACAGATAATGCTTTCCAGAAGAAATGACAAAAGAAGGAATAGGGATCATCCTGTACCCCTACCTATTCAAGAAGATCCCCTAAATGAACATGTCTCTCACGCTAAATTCAGGGTTACTTTCACTACCCTAGCCCATTTTATAGCTACTCAAAACAACTAGCAGGCTGTTGTCCCAGCTAATCTAGTGGTAAATACAGCTGCACTATTTCACTTGGATAAATCCCCCTCTATTTTTTGAATTAAAGTCTGAGAAAGATCCGCAGGAGTTTATGGATATGGTGTAGAAAGTGATAGATATCATGGGTATCACTTCGGGTGAGAGTATAGAGTTGGATGCATATTAGTTACAGATTGTATCTCACGCCTGGTTTATGCAGTGGAAGAAAGACTGTGGTATTGAAGCAGGGTCGGTAGAGTGGGAGAAGTTTTCCACAGCTTTCTTAGATTGGTTCTTTCAATTAGAGTTGAGGGAAGCTAAGGTTCAGGATTTTATCAATTTGAAGCAGTGTAATATGAACATAAAGGAGTACTCTATAAAGTTCACTCAGTTGGCGAGGTATGCTCCTTCTATGGTGGCGGATAATAGGTCTAGAATGAGTAAGTTTGTGTCTAGTGTATCTAATAGTGTAGTTAAGGAGTATAGGACTACTATGTTGATTAAGAAGATAGACTAAGGAGTATAGGATTGCTATGTTAATTAAGGAGATGGACCTATCTAGGCTTATGGTTCATTCTCAACAGATTGAGGAGGAAAAGCATAAGAGAGAATAAGAGGGCCAGAACTGGTAGTTTCAAATTTTCTCAGCCAAGGTCAGAATGTGGTAACTATCCTTAGTTCTGATAGAAATTTTTAGCCCGAGCTCCATCTTCAGGTAGTTCGCCAGTTCCTAAGTTTAGGGAACACAGTTAGGATAGAGCACCAGGCTCTAAGTTCTAGGGTAGTATAAATAGTGGTCGTACTAATCTACTCTATAAGAAGTGTGGTAGGCATCACTAGTGTGAGTGTAAAGCTAGTAGTGAGATGCGTTTTGGATCTGGAAAGCCATACAACAGGTTCAGGGATTACCTGAGGGTTGATCAGCAAGGTCAGTCCATTCGTTTTTCAGCTCTAGCAGGTCACTAAACTCAGCAGGGTGCTACTTCCAGTGCCACCAGTGGGTAGCTTCAGAAGAGGTTGTATGCACTCCAGAGTTGACATGATCAGGAAAGTTCTCCTAATGTTGTTCTGGGTACATTATAGGTTTCCATATTCATGTTTATGCATTATTAGATCCCAAAACTTCACTTTAGTTTGTAACTCCTTATATAGCCATCAATTTCGATGTCATTCCAAAAATATTAGAAGAACCTTTCTTAGTGTCTACCCTAGTGGGTAAATTTAATACAGCCATACGGGTATACAAAAATTTCCCAATCACAGTATCTAAGAAAATTACATAAGATGATCTCATAAAGTTAGAGATGACTAATTTTGATGTCATTCTCTGCATAGATTGGCTCCACTAATGCTATGCCTCAGTTGATTGGAGAAATAGAATCATTCAGTTTTATTTTTCCAATGAACCAGTCATTAAATGAAGGAGTAACACTTCAGTGCTTAGGGGTTAGGTTATTTCTTATCTTAAAGCAAGAAAGATTATATCTAAAGGGTGTGTTTACCATCTTGTTCGAGTTAAAGACTCTAATTCTATAAATCTAAGTCATGAGTCAATTTTAGTGGTAAGGAAATTTTCAGATGTGTTCCCTGAGGATCTTCTCGGAGTTTTTCCTGAAAGGGAAATTGAATTTAGAATAAATCTCCTTCCAAATACCCAGCCAATCTCTATTCCACCTTACTGAATGGCTCCAACTGAGCTGAAGGAGTTGAAAGAAAAATTAAGAGATCTTTTAGATAAGGGTTTCATTAGGTCCAGTGTTTCTTCAAGGAGAGCTCCAGTCTAATTCGTGCATAGAAAAGATAGTTCTCTCAGAATGTGCATCGACTACCGTCAGTCAAACAAAGTCACAATCAAGAATAAGTATCCACTCCCCAGAATTGATGACTTGTTCAAAAAATTTTAGGGTGCCAGTTATTTCTCTAAGATAGACCTCAAATTTGTCTATCACCAGCTTAGAGTCAGAGAATGTGACATTCCGAAGATAACTTTCAAAACTCGGTATGGTCACTTCAAATTCCTAGTTATGTCTTTTAGACTAACGAATGACCCTGCAACTTTCATTTACATGATGAACGGGGCATTCAAATAGCACTTGGGCATGTTCATCATAGTCTTCACTAATGATACCTTGTATATTCCTATAATGAGAATGATTATGTAGACCATTTGAGAATTATATTGTAGACCCTTAGAGCTCATTAGTTGTTTGGCAAAATCAGTAAATGCAAATTTTGGTTGAGATTAGTAATTTTTCTTGGCCATATTGTTTCTGGTGATGGCATTAGAGTTGACACTGAAAAGACCAAAGCAGTGGGAAACTAGCCCAGACTATTCTCTCCATCAGATATCAGGATTTTCTTGGGTTTGGTTGGCTATTACAGGTAATTTTTTGAGGGGTTTTCTTCTATTGAATCTCCCGTATCTTGACTGACTCAGAAAAAAGTCAAATTTTACAAGTCAGATTCTTGCGAGAAGAGTTTTCAGGAGCTAAAGACTCGACTCACTTCCGCCCTAGTCTTAACTTTTCCAGATGGTTCAGATGGATTTGTAGTTTACTATGATGCCTCCAGAGTTGGTCTTGGTTGTGTTTTGATGCAGAGGGCCAAGTTCATAGCCTATTTCTCTAGATAGCTTAAACCCCATGAAAAGAATTATCCTACCCATGATCTTGAGTTGGTAGCTGTTGTTTTTTCCTTGAAAATTTGGAGACATTATCTTTATGGAGTTTATGTTAATGTGTTCACTGATCATAAGAGTTTACAGTATGTGTTCACGCAGAAGGATCTGAATCTTTGTTAGAGAAGGTGGCTTGAGTTGTTAAAAGATTTTGATATAAGTGTGATGTATCATCCAGGTAAGGCAATGTAGTGGCAGATGCCCTTAGTAGATTGTCTATTAGTAGTGGTTCTCATGTTGAGGCAGATAAGAAGAAATTAGTCAGTGAGGTTCATCAGCTTGCTAAGTTAGGTGTTTGGTTGGTTGATTCAACTGGGGGGTAGTATATGGGTTCAGAATGGTTTAAAATCCTTATTGGTTGCTAAAGTGAAAGAAAAGCAAGATAGAGATCCTAGTTTACTTAAGCTGAAGGAGGCAGTTAGAGATCAGAAGGTGGAGGTTTTCTCTCGGGGAAGATGATATGCCTTGTTATCAGGGTAGCTTATGTGTTCCATGTGTTGATGATTTGAAGAAGAAGATTTTAGCAGAAGTGCATGCTGTATGGTATTCTATTCACCCAGGAGCCACTAAGATGTATCATAATTTGTGGGAGGCTATTGGTGGAGTGGTATGAAGAAGAATATTGCAGGATTTATGGATAAGTGTCCAAATTGTCAGCAGGTCAAGGTTGAGCACGAAAGGCCTAGTGGTACATTGCAGGAGTTTAGTATGCCCACTTGGAAGTGAAAAGTGGTGAACATGGATTTCGTGACAGGGTTTCCTTGTACGCGCCATCGACATGATTCGATATAGATCATTTTTGATAGAATGACCAAATCATCTTATTTCTTGCCAGTTCATACTTCATACTCATCTGAGGATTATGCTAGGATTTATATTATAGAGTTGGTTATGCTGCACGGGATTTTTTTGTCTATCATATTAGATAGAGGTACTCAGTTTACCTCTCACTTTTGGAAGGCTTTTCAAAAAGATCTTGGTACCTAAGTTTATCTCAGTATAACTTTTTATCCTCAGACAGATGATCAGGTAGAGAGGAACAGACCTTAGAGGACATGTTGAGGGCATGTCTATTGACTTTAAAGGTAGTTGGGATGACCACTTACCCTTGATTAAGTTTGCCTACAACAACAACTATTACTCTAATATTTAGATGGCTTCATTTGAGGATCTGTATGAGAGAAGATATAGATCTCATATTAGTTGGATTGAAGTAGGTGAAGCTACTTTGATAGGGCCATATTTAGTGTTAAATGTGATGGAGAAAGTTTAGTTGATACGAGAGAGACTAAAGACAGCCCAATGTTGTCAGAAATCTTATGCAGATGTGAGGAGAAGAGATCTGGAGTTTAAGGTTGGTGATTTGGTCTATTTAAAGATTTTGCCTATAAAGGGAGTAAAGAGATTTGGCAAGAATGGGAAACTCAGTCCCCACTTTATTGGACCATAAAAAATCTTGAGTCTTTTTGGAAAGTCGCTTATGAGCTAGAGTTGCCTATAGATTTGGCATCAGTGCATCCAATATTTTATGTTTCTTTGTTAAGGAAATGTATTGGTTTTTCAGTTGTTGTTTTTCCTTTAGAAGATATAGACGTTAAGGATAGCCTTTCCTGCGAAGATGTCCCGGTTAAGATCCTTGATCGTCAGATTTGTAGGCTATGGAATAAAGAGGTTCCCTTAGTTAAGGTTCTTTGGTGAAATTAGTCTGATGAGGGAGCTACTTGGGAAGCAGAAGCAGATATGCGAACCAAGTACCATCACCTTTTCTCTATAGATGCAGATTCAGCTTGAGGCAACGATCTTCCTTAGATTGACTCTTTTATATTCTCAGTTTTAGCTATGTAACCAATCTCATGTTATTGCATGCATTCACAAAATCAGTTTAGTTTATGTATAATGTTTTAAACTCTATTATGTAATCATGTTTCACATCATGCATGTTCAGTATATGATCTCATTTTCCTCAGTTGTTTCAGTATAAATAGTCTCACTTGAGGATGAATGTTCCCAAGGCGAGATATTGTAATACCCAGCATCTTTAGCAGTCTCTATGCAACATGTGACTCATGATCCTCAGTCGAACCCCAGCTTACGAGTCGCATGTTGGACTCATACCTAAGTCAGTATAGAATGTTTAACCTTCTATTATAGGTATAACTTGACCCCATGGGTCAGCAAAAGGGGTATAAGTCATATAAACCTAGTCATTCAAACATCAGTGTTGACCCCTTGAGGTTCTGTCAAAGATACGAGAGGCTGGGTATCCAGTCGTATACAAAGGTATGACTCGTATAGAGAGAAGTTGTATCAATAACAGTGTTGGTTCCACAAGTTGTCCATTCCTCTTACGAGTGACTTTTCCAAATTGTATAGTCATCTTACAAGTTAGAAGTATAACTTATATCCAGACTAGTACATATTCATTGAAATCTACCAAGCTTACGAGTCAGCAATCCAGTCGTACCTTAGCATACGAGTTGTAAGGTCAACTCGTATCGACTAGGAATGTGATTTTCTGCATATTTTCCAGGGGATTTTATGTCTTTCCCCACTCCCTTTAAAGAAAAACCCATGTCATTTTGGCTTCACAAGGAGTGGTATAAAAGGCCCTAAATCCCCAATTTACATCATTAAACATCAATTTACAAAATATAATCAAGAGAAGACAATTTCTTTATCTTTTCCAAGCTGCTACGGTTTCTCAAGGTCAAGAACAACTTCAAAGAAATTTCCCCAAAGATTCTACTTCAGGTATGTGGGATGTTAGTTCATGGGTCCCTTTCACCCATGGATCCCAAAAACCCTCTTTTGGTTTACTTTATGATTTTATACATGTTCAAGATGAAATAAGTCCATAAATCTCTTGTTAATTCAATATCAAGTTCTTATTACATATGTTTTCAAGTGGAATGAGTCATATCATGTTTTAAGTGTTGCAAATTCCATGTCATGTTCTATTGATTTTAGAATAAATCCTTAAATTATGAATTTAGCCATGTAATAATGTTGTTTCCTTATGCTTAAGACATTCCCATATTCAAATTTATGATTCTCACATATTTAGGGGAATGTTCATGCTTTGGGTCTTTGAACAATGATTTCTATCCTGAAGTTTTAAGTATTGATATCATGCTTTATGGTCATTTAGTGTTGGTGGGTTATGAACACCTGATACCTACGTATTTTACATGATTTCACATTTTTCAAGTAATAATTCAGTGAAACCATGCGTCTTTTTATTTACTTAAATATTTATGATCATGATGAGAACTATTAGTTATGGAAAAATATTCAGTTTAGTTTAGTTCAGTTCAGTTGGGAGTTGGATTTAGCACCGAGCGGACCCAAGGATGGGGCCTGGCCTCGCTTCTAGTAGAGGGTATAAGCTTTAGTAGCAGTCCTTGGGTTCCAAAACTATGTAGCCAGTGTAGGTTTGAGATGTCTACCTGCTAGTCAAAGGTTGACACATATCTCATGAGAGTACCTGCCAGTAGCGGGTGACTCTTTAGTCCTTTAGGACATCAGTTTAGTGGATCTACACAGGCAATGTTAGTACCCATGGCAAGGTACTGACACCCTTCTAAGTATGGTTATAGGTTGGACACCAATTAGCTCAGATTGAGGCATGTCAGTTATATGATACCTCCCATAGTCTAAGAACTGTAATTAATGTATTTTAGTTCTGGTTTTCTTGACCAAGTGTACAAATTTCCAGTTATTTAGTTATACAGCTTTTAGTTTTTAAGATTACAAATTATCTTAGAACTATGTTTAAGCTTGGTCTTGCATTCTCAGATATTACCTGTTCATGCATTAATGCTTAGATACCCCTTATATTTCAGCCAGTCCTCATTTCACATACCAGTTCATTCAAAGTACCGACCATATACTTTTCTCTGCCCCATGTTGTCTTATAACATAGGTTTAGATGTACAACTTCCCGACAGCTCTTAGACAGCTCAGTATTACTCAGCAGCAGTAGTAGTGAGTCCTCATTTGTTGAGGAAATAATTTTTTATTTGAGTTACATCAGCACTTTCTTATGTTCAGTCAGTTGGAGTTAGTTGGGGGTATATCCCCTCAACTCCTCATGATGTTTAGAGGCTTTCAAATAGCCAGTCTGTTATTTCAGTGTTATCAGTTGTTTTCAGATAGATAGTTGGTTTCAAGTATTCTATCATATCTTTTAGACATATTTTGATACGTATTTTAGTATCCAGTTTTATAGTATCTTATTACCGTATCTTCTGCATATGTGATGTATTACTATTTCCTTTAGTGCTCACAGCAGGTACCAGCTCATGGGTTAGCTTATGATCACTTGTGTCCATAAGCACTATTGTTACGACTAGGGGGTAGCCTCGGGTCATGACATAGACCCATGAATCCAATCGGTATTTGAAGCTTTTTGGGTTTGGTTGGTTATTATAGGCAGTTCATGGAAAGTTTCTCAATGATAGCTTCCTATAACAGCCCAAATCTGATACACGAAATGTCACACGGTGCTCATGTCCCTGAAGGACCATAATTTAACCAATGACTGATATTTGTACCTGTACACTACATAATATATTGTATAAATATGGAAATAAAGGATGAAAGGCCATAAGGTTCAAAGATCGGATAAAACATAACATCTGGAGATATGGTATATTAATACCAAAATAACTGAAATAACTATCTAAACATGCTAGTCTGAAAGCCTCTAAATTGTCTGAATAAGGAGTTGATGTGATATGTCCCCAATTAACTCCAACTACTAAAATAAATTAATTAATGAAATAATAAAGTAATGGCCATGTCCTCGAAGGATGAGGACTCATTGCTAACTCTAACTGCTAAGACTGGAATGCTACTGATGCTCTGGAGCACGTTCTTCTGAACCTATTGTATAAAACACCATAGCGTAAATATGTCAGTACGATTGATTGTACTAGTATGTAAGTGAGGAAGGAAAAATTCAAGGGTTTATATGCATGAACCATATTAATAGACTGTATAACATGAACGTGAGAATACATGTATAAATAAACTACTGTAACTGAATTTGTGATGATACTGACTACTGAGTCTAAATACTAATAACATGAGTACAGATAACTGATACTGAGAGACTTTATCTAACAGTCTAGGTTCTGATTGAACTAGCTGAGTTTCGTACTATTTTGAGTTGACAGTATCTGACAGTCTTAAATTTTGTAGAACTATTTGAGTTATATTACTGAGACTGAGACTGAAATTGTAACTGGGGGAAGTAGTCATCTAAATGAAGCTCCCCAATTAAAGCAATATAGCTGAGTTAGGGTCTAATCAGTAACTCCAATTGGAAGGGTGTCAATATTGCGCCATTGTTAAGGACAAGCTATGAGTGATCCCTTATCTAACAGGTACTCTAAGTAGAATAGTGGGACCCTCATCTAACAGGTTAAGCTACCTCATCAACCCTCATCTAATAGGTTAGATGTCTCAACCTACGCTAGCTACGTAGTTCTGGAGCACAAGGATTGCTTCTAAGAATCACACCCTCTACTTGCAGGTGAGTTTCCATCCTTGGGCTCACTTAGTGCTAAATCCTACTCCCATCTGATAAGATACTGAATTAATTATACTGAACTAACTGGACTGAGTTCATTGAGTTTTCCTGAGTCATGAGACTGACTGAATTCTACTGAATATGGCTTGACTGAGAGTATCTTGAAAACATGACACTGACTCTAGGCACACAGCTAAATTGTCAAGTACAAGTACCCCTAAGACTCGATAGCATAAAACAGACAAGACATGACACTTTTTGACACATGACCATAGTCAACAATTCATAGTACAATCATTGGGAAATTTCATGAGGCACTTGATTATCATGGTTTGGTACATGAGTAGGAAAGAATATAAACATGTCATAATTTCATAGGCTAATCTCACAAACAATCCATCAAACAATTTCAATGCATAACAACAACATGCAAGTTATTTTAAATATAAAGGTAAAGCATGGGTTCATCAATTTGGTCATAATTGAGTCCTAAAGCATGATTCTTGTTCTTTGGGCATTTTATCAAACACATTGCATGCATAACCTTAGGCTTAGGCATATGCACTACTTCATACATCATGGTTACTTTAATCAACTAAATTTATAAGTTTCCAACCCACATACTAGCATAATTTCATGAAAAGTACATGAAGACTCTAACTTGGGATTCATACAACCACATCAACATAATTAAAATCAACCCACCACATGGAAATCACAATTCATGACTTTAAAAATGAGATTCTTGAGCCCATGAATCAACACTTGACATACCTGGGTGAATGATTTCTTAATGATTGGTGGAGGAAAACTTAAATTCTTGACTTGGGATTAAGCACCTACGGTTTCTTATTCTTGAGGATTAATCTTTCAGAGAAACCCTAATTGGATATTGTGAATGAATAATGAAGTTATGAGCTATGATCTGGTATAATTAGGGGTTAAAATTGGTGGAAAAAGACCCAAATACCCTTTTTAAAATGACTTTAAATTGTTGAACAAGATCTGCGATGGCTCGTGCGACGGTCCATCACTGGCTCGACGGTCCGTCGTTCTGACCGTCACACGTGGACCAGAATAGGGACTCACTGCCTTAGTAGCGACGGCTTGGGTGATGGTCCATCGCAATTTCGATGGTCCATCAACTTGTCTGTCGTACATTAGCCAGAAGATTGACTTACTGCCTTAGCTGCGATGATTTAGGCAACGGTCCATCACTAGATCGACGGTCCGTCAACCTGCCCATCGTACCTGGGTGGTTCTGACAGCTCGTAGTAAAACGTCCATAATATTTTACTCTGATACCGAATTTGGAAAAAATTGGTATCATTGGAAAGCTAATTCAATTCCCCACATGATGAAAAGTCTAAATTGGGGGAATTCTATATGATTTAAAGATTAATCATTTAGGAAGTCATCACTAACTCTTATGGAGACTAGATTTGACTTAAAAAAAGTTTGGGGTATTACAATATCCCCCCATTGGGAACATTCATCCTTTAATGGGGCTAACTGAGAGGGGAGAAATAAAAGACTGAAGCACATCCTAAACATGAATGACTAAAATATGACTCCATGACTAACATATTGTTAAACTGAATATATACCATACTAAACATACATATCTGATTCATGAGTAATTGATTTATGACTGCATGACTGAATTACTGATAAGATGAGTTTCTCATCAAACTGAACATGCATATCTGATGCATGAATACATGACTGAACTGACATATGAATGCATGACTGACTATTTAATGGTACTTAATACCAAGTTTATAATGAAATTTTAAACATATAATAGATACCAAGCTTGTCACTAAAATATGAACATGAAACTGAAAAGCTTAAGAAGAACTATTACCTTGAGCTAGATCTAAGTTTACGGAGAAGAGGTGAGGATACATAGTCCGCATGTCTGCTTCTGCTTCCCAAGTAGCTCCCTCAATGGACTGATTCCTCCAAAGAACTTTGACTAGAGGGACTTCTTTGTTCCTCAGTCTACGAGTCTAGTAGTCAAGAATTTTGACTAGAATCTCTTCATAAGAGAGGTTATTCTGAACATCTATACTCTAAATAAGGACTACAACTACTGGATCACCTATGGACTTCTTGGGTAAAGAGACGTGGAAAAATGGATGAACTGAGGCTAGATTTGAAGGTAATTCGAGCTCATAAGCTACCTTGCCAAAGTGATTGAGAATTTTGAAGGGAACGACATATCGGGGACTGAGCTTTCCCTTCTTGCCGAATATCTTCACTCCCTTCATGGAAGAGATCTTTATATAGATATAATCACCAATCTCAAACTCGAGATCCTTTCTGTGTATATTTGCATAAGATTTCTATTGGCTATGAGCAGCCTGGAGTCTTTCTCTGATGAACTGGACCTTCTCTAAAGCGTCGAATACTAAGTCAGGACCTATAACTGAGGTCTCACTAACTTCAAACCAACCGATTAAAGATCTGTATCTCCTACCATAGAGATCTTCGAATGGATCCATCCGAATATTGGAATGATAGTTGTTGTTGTATAAAAACTCAATCAAAGGCAAGTGGTTATCCCAACTACCCTTGAAATCAATTGCACATACCCTTAGTATATCTTCTAAAGTCTGAATGGTCCTTTTTGCTTGACCATCTGTCTGAGGGTGGAAGGCTATACTGAGAGAAATTTGGGTACCAAAACCCTTTTGGAATGCTTTCCAGAAGTGAGAGGTAAACTGGGTATCTCTGTCTAAGATAATAGATAATGGAACACTGTGCAATCTGACCAACTCTCTGATATAGAGTTTGGCGTAATCCTCAACTGAATAAGAGGTATGGACTGGAATAAAATGAGCTAACTTGGTAATTTTGTCTACAATGACCTAGACTAAATAATGTTGGCGAAGAACACGAGGCAAACCCGTCACAAAGTCCATGTTCACTTCTTCCCACTTCCAAGTAGGAATACTAAAATCCTACATGGACCCATTAGGCTTCTCATGCTATATCTTAACCTGCTGATATGTAGAGCACTTAGCCACAAACTTTGCAATATCTCTTATTATCCCACTCCACCAATAGATCTCCCGCAAGTCGTGGTACATCTTAGTGTCCCCTGGATGAATCGAGTAGCGCGCACCATGCATTTCTGCAAAAATTCATTGCCTCAAGTCATCTACACCTAGAATACACAACAACCCTGACATCGCAAAACACCATCTCCTTCTTGGAGAAAACCTCTATTTTCTGATCCTTGACTAACTCTTTCAACTTGTTTAGACTAGGATCTCTATCTTGCTTTTATTTTACCTCAAAAACTAGAGATAATTCTGAAATACTCTGAACCTACATATCACCCTCTTCTGTATCGACTAAGAGAACACCTAGTTTAGAAAGCTGATGGACTTCCTAAACTAGCTTCTTCTTACTGTCCTCAACATGAGCAATACTACCCATAGACAGTCTACTGAGAGTGTTAGCCACTACATTAGCCTTGCCCGAATGATAAAGGACACTCATGTCATAATCTTTCAAGAGCTCTAACCACCTTCTCTAATGAAGATTGAGATCTTTCTGAGAAAATACATACTGAAGGATCTTATGATCTGTGAACACATCCTTATGAACTCCGTATAGATAATGCCTCCAAATCTTTAAGGAAAATACTACGGCTGCTAACTTAAGATCATGAGTCAGATAATTCTTGTCATCAGGTTTAAGTTGTCTGGAGGCGTAGGCTATGACCTTACCATACTGTATAAGGATACAACCCAAACCTACTCTAGATGCATCACAGTACACTAAGAACCCATCTAGACCATCTGGAAGAGCTAAGATTGGAGCTGAGGTGAGTCGAGTCATCAACTCCTGAAAATTGCTCTCGCAAGGATCTGACCACTGAAACTTGACTTTCTTCTGAGTCAATGTGGACATAGGGGATGAAATAGAAGAAAATCCCTCAACAAACTTTCTTTATTAGCCAGCCAAACCCAAGAAACTCTCGATATTTTATGGAGAGACAGGTCTGGGCCAGTTTCTTACTACTTCAATCTTTTAAGGATCAACCCTATAATGCCATCACCGAAAATAATATGACCAAGGAATGCCACTAACCTTAGCCAAAATTCGCACATACTAAATTTGGCTAATAGATGATGATCTCTGAGGGTTTGAAGTACAATTCTGAGATGGTCTACATGATCCTGCTCATTGCTGGAGTAAACAAGGATATCATCTATGAAGACTATGATGAACATGTCTAAGTACTTCTTGAACACGTAGTTCATCAAGTCCATGAAAGCTACTGGGGTATTGGTAAGGCCAAAAGATATGACCAAAAATTCAAAGTGACCATACCGAGTATGGAAGGCTATTTTTGGAATGTCATATTCTCTAACTCTGAGCTGATGATAGCCGGATCTGAGGTCTATCTTAGAGAAATAACTGGCACCCTAAAGTTGGTCAAATAATTCATCAATTCTGGGAAGTGGATACTTGTCCTTGACCGTGAATTTATTGAGCTGACGCTAGTCTAAAAACATTCTGAGAGAACCATGTTTTTTTTGCACGAACAAGACTGGTCCATCCCACGGGGATACACTGGGTCTAATGAATCCCTTATCTAAGAGATCCTTCAACTGCTCTTTCAATTCTCTGAGCTTTGCTGATGCCATTTTCTATGGCGAAATAGATATAGGCTGAGTATTTGGAAGAAGATAGAGGCTGAAGTTTATTTCCCTTTCGGGAGGAATTCCTGGAATATCTTCGGGAAAGACATCTGAATATTCATTCACGACTGGGACTGATTCAAGACTGGGAGTTTCAGAACTCATTCCTTATAATTTCTTATTTTCTTTCTCATTTTTTCATCTATTTTTTTATTTTTTATTTTTATTTCTTTTTTCTTTGTATTCTTTTTTTTTTTCACTTTCCCCTTTCTCATTCTTGTTTCATCATTCGTATTCGCTTGAGACCTATATGGGTTAATAAATATAAGCTTCTAATTATCCCATTTAGCCTATATAATTCATAACATGTCTTATTAATTAAATATACTTCATAGTCTCACTCCTTTATTATTATTATTATTATTATTATTATTATTATTATTAATATTTTCTATCTTTTTTTGTTTTTTTGTTTTTTTTTCTTTCTTTTTTCCTTTAATTTACTATTTTTTCTTTCTTTTCTCCTTTAATTTACTTTCTTTTTCTTTTTCATTTTTTCCACTTATTTTTTACTCGTTTCTTACACTTTTTTCTTTCTTCTTTTTCGTTATTTTTTTCTTTTTCAATTTTATTTCTTTGCATTCTTTTTTTTTGTATTTTCGTTTCCCCCTTTTTCATTCTTGGTTCATCATTTTTGTCATTTTTCTTATTTTTTTATATTCTTTTCCTCATCTTTTTTTTGTCATTGTATTTTATATTTTTTTACTTTAAATTTATTTGTATCATACTATATATTTCAAATAAATTTATTATTTGTATTTGAATAGTTTAGTTGTCAATATGTGCAATTTATTATTTGTATTTATATACAAATAAGTATATGAATTAAAATCAACGGGTTGTGGTGCAGTGGATGAAGCTGCTCCACCCTTAACCAGAGGTCGAGGGTATGATCCTGGTTATAGAGAAAACTCTATTGGGAGCGCTGTCACCTTAATGGACCCTGCAACGCCCTATCCGAATTAGTCGGGGCTCCAATACAGGCACCGAACATCGGATGAAAAACTAAAAAAAAATATATGAATTAATTGTATTTTCTTGAGACTAAAATATATATGGATGAGTATCCACATAGCCCTCGAATTATAAATGTTGAGTGAATATAAATCAATATACGCTTATGGTATTTTTGTTATCATAAAAAAAAGAAAATCAAAAATTAAAAAAAAAAAGTAGAAAGAGAAGTAGAAGTTAGAGATAGAAAAGAGAAAAAAGCGTAAAGAAAGAATTGAAGAAAAAAATACAAAAAAAAAAATCAAAAGGAAAAAATAATGAAAAAGGATAAAAGGAAAAAGAAAAAAAATGATGGTGAAAACAAATATACTTAGTGGTTACGATATTTTAGTCATCATCCATAATTTGTACTCAACTTAACCATGTTCTTCGAAAATAAAAAAATATAAAACATAAAATACAACCAAAAAAGAAAAAAATGAGAAAGAAGTAAAAACAAAATATTAAAAAAAATAGAAAAAAAGGAGACTAAAAAGGAAAAGAAAAAAAAAAGAGAAACAAAGGGTAGAGGGTAGAGATAGAAGAGAGAGAGAGAAAAAGAAATGACAAAAAATGAAAAAAAAAAAAAACTAGAGGCTACATATAGAACAGAGACAAAAAACACTAAAAATAAAAAACTAAAAAAAAAGAAATGGAAAAAAAGTCAAGTTGATATCATATAGAAGTTTTAAGTTTTTGACTTAGGAGTTAAAGTGGGTTGAAACCATTTTTACCCAATTCATATTTGGCCAAATCCATATTTACCCATATTTATATAGGCAGATTGCAATCCAAACCATTTTTGCTCGATCCATATTTAACCCGTCCAAATCCAATCCAATCTGCCCATTTGCCACCCCTAATAGGGAGTAACTAAAGACAAAGAAGCTCCTGGATCTATCAAAGAGTAAACATGCAAGTGAAAGATCTGTAACATACCAGTAATCATATCAAGAGAATTTTCCTAAGCCTGTTAGGACTGGAGAGCATAAATTCTGCTTGGGCACTACCCTCCAGTAGCACTAAAAGTGGCAACTTGTTGATTTGGGCGACCGGACTGAACTGAGGAATGGTTCTACTGACCCTAATAACCTAACTGGGGACAATTTGTGACTTAGTTCCAACTCTGCAAACACCCTTGTGGTTCTTACCATAAGTCTGACAAAGGGGATCAGCTCAAACATTGCTAATACTCTCCTGAGACTTAGAGCCTGGCGCCCTATCTCTATTACCATCCCTGAACTTAGGAGCTAGAGCACTGGCTAAGAAGGAACTGAAAATAATGATTTAGGAAGTAACTGAGAAAGGTTTTCTCTTTCTGACTTACGCTGAGCAAAGTTAAAACAACCTGTCCTAGCTCTCATACTCTACTTCTCCCTCATTTTCATCTTTTTCTCTTCTATCTGTTGAGCATGGATCATAAACCTCACTATGTTCATGTCACTATTCAACATTGCGGACCTGCACTCATTGACTACACTAGCATTCACCCCAGAAACAAACTTACTCATCTTGGCCCTGCTATCTGCAACCACAGGAGGAGCATATCTAGATAATTGAGTAAACTTAAGAGAATACTGTTTCACTATCATATTTCCCTGCTTAAGATTGATAAATTCGGACACCTTGGCTTCTCTCAGCTCTAGGGGAAAGAATCTATCTAATAATGCGGTGACAAACTCCTCCCACTCAATAGACCCTGCATCCACTTACTTCTCTGATTCTACTTCTTGAACCAAGTATGAGTAACATCCTGTAACTGATATGTAGCTACCTCAGCACTCTCCCTAGGAGTAACCCCCATGATGTCTGTAACCTTCTTAACCTGATCGATGAATTCTTGAGGGTCCTCATCTGACTTAGACCCAAAAAGAATGGAGGATTCATTCAGGTGAAGTCCTGAATCTTGGCTGCAGCTGAATTGGCCACTAGGTTGGCCGAAATGACAGCTAGTCATTCATTTTGAGTAGCACCTGACAGAGCAAGAGTAGTGAATGTAACTCTGAACTCTGCATGAGAGACCTGTTCGCCCAAAGGATCTTCGGGCTGAGGGGATGGCTGATTCCCATTTCTTCTTTTAGGAGGCATGTTCTGTCGAAGAAAGAGAGAAACGGATTAGACTAAGAGATTGACTAGAGATTATGCTCACTAGCACGACATGAATACTAAAAGAAGGGAAATTGTTCCTAAAATATCTTATAGCCTTCTGCACATAAATGTGGCACGCAACACACCCATGTACAAGACTCTACTAGATGCAGCTTTTAGATTTCCTAGGACACTATTGAACCTTAGACTCTGATTTTAAGTTTGTAATGCCCGAAATCTACTATCCAAAATGCCACACGGTGCTCATAACCCTGAAGGACCATAAGCTAACCCATGAATGATACTTGTACCTACGCACTACATAATATATTATATAAATACAGAAATAAAGGGTAAAAGGCCATAAGGTTCAAAGATCTGATAAAATATAACATCTGGAGATATGGTATATCAATACCAAAACAACTAAAATAACTGTCTGAACATGCTATCTGAAAGCCTCTAAACTGTCTAAATAAGAAGTTGATGGGACTTGTCCCCAACTAACTCCAACTACTAAAATAAATTAATTAATGAAATAATAAAGTAATGGTCATGTCCTCGAAGGACGAGGACTCACTGCTAACTTTAACTGCTGAGACTGGAATGCTACTGATGCTCTGGAGATCGTGCTTCTGAACCTATGGTATAAAACACCATAGCACAAATATGTCAGTATAATTAAATATACTAGTATAAAAGTGAGATAAGCAAAATGCAAGGGTTTATATGCATGAACCATGTTAATCGACTGTATAACATGAACGTGAGAATACATGCATGAATAAATGACTATACTAAATTCATGATGATACTAACTACTGAGTCTGAATACTGATAACATGAGTACTAATAACTAATACTGAGCAATTGTATCTAACAGTCTAGGTTCTGATGGAACTATTGAGTTCCATACTATTTTGAGTTGACTGTATGTGACAGTCCTGAATTCTGTAGAACTGTTTGAGTTTTATTACTGAGACTGAGACTGAAACTACAACTGTGGGAAGTATTCATCTAACTGACATGCCCCAATTAAAGTAATATTGCTGAGTTGGAGTCCAATCTATAACCCCAATGGGAAGGGTGTCAATATCACAACACTAGAAAGGACAAGTTGTGAGTGATCCCTCATCTAACAGGTACTCTAAGGATAATGGTGGTATCCTCATCTAATAGGTTAAGACATCTCATCAACCCTCATCTAACAGGTTAGATGTCTCAACCTATGTTGGCTACGCAGTTCTAGAGTGCAAGGATTGCTTCTAAGAATCACACCCTCTACTCGTAGGTAAGTTCCCATCCTTGGGCTTACTCGGTGTTGAATCCTACTCCCATCTGATTAGACATTAAATTAATTATACTAAACTGACTGAACTGAGTTCACTGAGTTTTCCTGAGTCATGAGACTGATTGAATTCTACTGAACATGGCTTGACTGAGAGTATCTTGAAAACATGACACTGGCTCTGGGCACACAGCTAAATTATCGAGTACAAGTACCCCCGGGACTCGATAGCATAAAACTGATAAGATATTATATTTCTTGACACATGACCATAGTTAATAATTCATAGTACAATCATTGGGGAATTTCATGAGGCACTTGATCATCATAGTTTGGCACATGAATAGGAAAACATATAAAGATGTCATAATTTCATAGGCTAATCTCACGAACAATTCATCAAACAATTTCAATGCACAACAATAACATGGAAGTCATTTTAAACATAAAGGTAAAACATGGGTTCGTCAATTTGGTCATAATTAAGTCCTAATGCATAATTCTTGTTCTTTGGACATTTTATCAAACACATTGCATGCATAACCTTAGGCTTAGGCATATACACTAGTTCATATATCATGGTTACTTTAATCAACTAAAATAAGTTTCCAACCCACATACTAGTATAATTTCATAAAAATTACATGAAGACGCCAACTTGGGATTCATACAACTACATCAACATATTTAAAATCAACCCACCATATGAAAATCATAATTCATGAGTTTAAAAATAAGATTCTTGAGCTTCATGGGTGAAAGAACCCATGAATCAACACTTGACATACCTGGGTGGATGATTTCTTGAAGATTGGTAGAGGAAAACTTGAATTATTGACTTGGGATTAAGCACCTAGGGTTTTTTGTTCTTGGGGATTGATCTTTGAGAGAAACCCTAATTAGATATTGTGAATGAATAATGAAAATATGAGCTATGGTCTGGTATAATTAGGGGTTAAAATGGGTGAAAAAAGACCCAAATACCCTTTTATAAATGACTTTAAATTGCTCAACAAGATCTACAACGACTCGTACGATGATACATCGCTAGCTTGATGGTCTGTCATTCTGACCATTGGACCAGAATAGGGACTCACTGCCTTAATAGCGACAGCTTGGGCGACGGTCCGTGGCAAGTTTGATGGTCCATCAACCTGTCCATTGCACCTTAGCTAGAAGATTAACTTACTACCTTAGCTGGTATGGTTTAGGCGATGGTCCATCGCTAGATCGACGGTCCGTCAATCTTTCTATCGCACCTGGGCGGTTTTGATAACTCTTAGTAAAACGTCCATAACTTTTTACTCTGATACCGTATTTGGATGAAATTTGTATCATTAGAAAGCTAATTCAATTTTCCACATGATAAAAAGTCAAAATTAGGGCAATTCTTTTTTATTTAAATATTAATCATTTAGGAAGTCATCACTAACTTTTCTGAAGACTAGATTTGACTTAAAGAAAGTTTTGGGTATTACACTGCCCCATTGATTAAATTGACTCAGAAAAAGGTAAATTTTTCTTGGTTGAATGGTTATGAGGGGAGGTTGGAGAAGCTGAAGGATAAACTAACTTTGGCTCTAATTTTGACATTAACTGAAGGTACTAAGGGGTTTGTGGTTTATTGTGATGTATCCCGGGGGACTTGGTTGTGTTTTGATGTAGCATGGTAATATCATTGCCTATGATTCCAAGAAGTTGAAGGTACATAATAAGGATTATCCTAGTTATAATTTGGAGTTTTTAGCGGTGGTTTTTTCTTTGAAAATTTGGCGGCATTATCTATATGAAGTGCACGTGAACATATTTTCTAATCATAAGAGTCTACAGTATAGTTCACTCTGAAGGAGATTAATCTCAGGAAAAAAAGATGGTTGGAGCTTCTCAAGGACTATGATATGAGTCTTCACTACCACCCAGGTAAAGCTAACGTGGTTGATGATACTCTTAGCAGTTTATCCATGGAAATTTTAGCTCATGTGGATAATGAGAAGTGGGAATTAGTGAAGGATATTCACCACTTGGGTAATCTTGAAGTTCACCTTTTGGACTCCAATGATGAGGTATGATGGTACAGAAAGTATGGTCATCTCGGTGTAAATATCAAGGAGAAAAAAAAATCTAAATCCTATAATGATGAAAATTAAGAGTGATATTAGTGGAAAAATGTGATGGCATTCAAGATCAGTGATGATTGTACTTTGTGGTATCATGGGAGGTTATGTATTCCTGATGTCGATGGGTTGCGATAAAGGGTTTTGGACTAAGTGAATGAATCACGCTATGTTCTTCATCCCAATTCAACAAAAATATTTCATGATATCAAGGAGATGTATTATTAGAATGCTATGAAGAGGGATGTGGCTGATTTTATGGCCAAGTGCATAATTTTCCAACTATTCAAAGTTGAGCGCATAAAGACTGGAAGGTTGTATCAGGAAATTGAGTTGCCTGAATGGAAATGGGAGATAATCATTATGG
Source organism: Capsicum annuum (assembly GCF_002878395.1). Lineage (NCBI taxonomy): Eukaryota > Viridiplantae > Streptophyta > Magnoliopsida > Solanales > Solanaceae > Capsicum > Capsicum annuum. Next base: position 89,205,529 of record NC_061116.1, on the reverse strand, counting down.
ATTTTGTTACCGATCTTTCTTAGTCTCGGAACCAATTTGAGTTGGTTTGAGTTATCATGGATAGGATGATAAAGTTTGCTCACTTCTTGTCGTGCGGACTAACTTTTTGACAGAGGACTATGCGAAAATATATCTTTAAGAGATTTTAAAGTTGTATGGGGTACCTATTTCAATTATCTTTGATCATAGTACGTAGTTTTTATCTCACTTCTGGCAGTCTTTTCAGAAAAGAGTTAGGTACTAAGGTTAGTCTGATTACTATTTTCATTCATTGATGGATGGGCAAGAAGAGAGGACTACTCAAATATTGGAGGATATGCTTTGAGCATGTGTTATTGATTATGGTGGAAATTGGGTGGAGCATTTACCTTTGGTAGAGTTTGCTTATAATAATAGCTATTATTCTAGAATTAGGACAGCCCTTTTTGAGGCATTGTATTGTAGGAGGTGTAGATCTCCTATTGGATGTTTTGAACTTGGTGAGGCAGATATATTCGATCCAAATTTAGTTTCAGGCTATGGAAAAGGTAAAGGTGATTCGGGATAGGCTTAAGGCTACCCAAAGTTTCCAAAATTCCTATACAAATATAAGGCGTAGATACTTGGAGTTCGAGGTTGGAGATAAAATATTCCTATAAGTATCTCCCATGAATGGAGTGATGCGGTTCGATAAAAAGTAAAAGTTCAGTCTCGTATATTGGTTCTTATATGATTTTGCAGAGGGTTGGTAACATAGCATATGAATTAGAGTTGCCTTCTATTTTGAGCTTCATTCATCCAGTATTTGATGTCTATATGTTGAGAAAGTTTCTTGGTGATCCTTCTTCGGTGGTTACTCTAGAAGAATTGGATATCTTGGATTCTCTGTCTTATGCAAAGGTCCCGATTGAGATATTGGATTGGAAGGTTCATCGGTTACGGACCAAGGATGCCTCGGTTAAGGTTATATGGTGAAACCACAAGGTAGAAGAGGCTACATAGGAAGCAGAACTGGACATAAATTCTAAATATCCGTATTTGTTTTTTGCTTCAGATATTCTTGCATAAGGTATATGTTGTTGATCACATCTTTATTTTCTAACTTAATGAACCGTTAGAATAGATCCTTACATCATTAATAGATCCTTCCATTATTATTTTCTAACTTGGTTAAAGGTTGGATTGATATTTGATAATACAAATGAATAGTGCTTTTGTTTAACCTACCTTGTTCGTCATTTAGGGATGAATGATCTTAGTGGGGGAGACTAAAACACCCTGGGTTTTGGAACCTTAGAAAATTTCTTGGATTTTTGGTTTCTGGTTTAGATTTGACTAGGGGGTATAATTCGTATGTTGGGATAAGATTGGTAAGGCTTGGTCGTACACTAATCGGTATGGTTGGTGGGTTGGATTAGGTTCTGGAATGGGTATAACTTAGAGGGTACGGTTCACATGGTTTGGTTTTTTCCTTTACTTAGTATGAGACTTAGTAACTTAAGTTGGATCTAAGTATGAGTGGCTCACCATGAGCCGTAAGCTAGGGTACAAGGCATACCACTAACTCGTATGGTAGACAGTGTTCAATTTTTTTTGTTCTTTTATGCCATAATACGGTTTAGGGGTACTAATCGTATGGTTTGGGTATGACTTGGTTTGGGTAAGGCACATGCTAGATAGTGTTGGGTTCAAGAGAGGGTCTAGGGTACAAGTTGTGGGTACCACTTGTATTGGAGGGTATGACAAGTATGGAAAGTTGTACTACCTGATAGGAATTTTAAGCAGTTTAAGTTGGGGGTAATCTGGATATTTTCCTACTTAACCACTTAAGGCCTCATGACTTATAACTCTATTGGGACATCATTTACCCTATTATTCTAATCTTAAACACCTAGACACACTCTTTAATTCTCTCTAAGGCTCTTAGGTAAAGGAAGACTTGGGTTTCATCTAGAGGAGCAATTTAGGGCTTGTTTGGGTGATTTTCCTCCATCATCTTCATAATCTAAGGTGTGTACTTATCCCTCATTGTTAGTTCCAACTAAAGGCATGATTTATCCAATGTTTTCATGGCATAATTATTGTATAGTTTTGGGGTTTCCAAATATATGTTGGGGTTTTGGTATTAAATGCTTGGTTATGGTTTTCCCATGTTTTAATTATATTTTTACATGCTTTAATGGTGGTTTGGATAATTGTTTTCATGGGAATGGTTAATTGGTAATTGGAATTGGTTTTGGGTATACTATGCCCCAACATGTTTGATAAAATGCCTTTGATAATGCTTTTACTATATTATGGAACTTTTAATAGAACTATTGCATAGTATGATTTAGTAATAGAACCCTAAATGGTATAAATGGTTTGGAATGGATAAATAGAAAGGTTTGGTGGTTATGGTTATGATTAATTAAACTTTCTTGTGGGGTACATGGGATTCCCCTAAGCAAACTTAATAATGGAATACTTGTGGGGTACACGGGATTCCCCCAAGTTAACTTGATAATATAATCTATGGGTACATGGGAATCCCTTTACATAAAAAGGTTGGCTAAGGACATGCAAGATATAGTTGGTTTGACGATACCATTACTCATAGCCTTGGTTAATAATAATAATTGAATAAAGGTTTGGTTGGATGGTAATGATTTTAATTAGCCAATAATGGCGAGGTGTGATCCAATAATGGAGGGGTGTGATATCTAACCGTGAAGGTGCAAATCCAATTGATGGACACTGAAAACTCATGTTTGCCAATATAAGGGTTTGTCATAGAGACCATGTGTGATACTATGAGGTACATGGGAATCCTCTAAGTACACTGTACATATGTATCATGGAGAGTGAAGGGCACTTGGGAATCCCCTACTTTTATGGTATCTCCAGTTTGTGTGGCTACACGTATTAGGGCCCGTTCATGGAGTTACACTAGATCCATACCGCCCATGGGTGGTTCTAGGATGATTAAGCTACTCATACCCAGGTTAACTGTTTTAAAGGCATGCTAAACCAGGTCCCATTTCCCAACATGGTTATATATATATATGTGTGTGTGTGTGTATGTATATATATGGTTTGTATGCATATAGTTAGTTTACTTAGTTTTAATGGATGTCATCATTTTATCCTTATCATGAGTTCATGCTCGAATTCACCCGCTAACCCATCTTTAGGCGGTTGTATCCCCACGCGATGTAGGAACTAGCTATTCGACTCCTCCTGCTTAGTGATTAGATTCGAGATCAGCTACTAGATTGAAGTGATGATTTTCCATATTTTGGAAGGCTCCATTTCATAACATGTATGTCTTTACATACTTGGTTTATTTTATGGATACTGGTTTTGGCTATGGTTAGGGGCATGTCCCAATCAGATATTGTTTTTCTTTTGGTTAGAGGCTTGTGTTACTACTATGGGTTAGAATATGAGGGATTGGTATTGATGTCAGCCTTAGTATTGATATTGGTATTGGTATTAGGGCTGATACCGTTGAACTAGATTTATGATTATTTCATCCTCTTATATTATGCTATGGACAAGAACTTGGTCATTGTTTTGGTTGTTGGCTTATGGTTTTGGTTGAATAATTTAATTATTTATTGGGTTTGAATGGTTGGACTCGTTTAGGCCGGTCATGGTCATAGACCTATCCCATAGTCTGGGTTTGTGCAAATATGCTATCTTGTTCTATGTTTGGAATTTATCCAACTCTTGATAGGGATAAGTTAGTTGGTTGGATAATGGGGGCAGTCTGCAATCTTGGTTAGCCTTGAGATGCTCATTACGATAGGGTTCCGGGTCGGGTCGGGTCGGGTCACTAAGTTTTTGATCGGCCCATCGAGAGTCATTCGAAATCCTATGAACGCAAACAAACTATGCTAGCCTTCAAAATTTGACATTCCAAACTCAACGGCACCATCAAAATTTCCATTTGTGGTTATTTCAATAAAATATGGGTCCGACGTTAAATGACCATTTTAACCAAAATCCGCCCAATTGCCCAAAATGAGTTTGGAAGCCTCCAGACCTGAGCCAAGGGTCCTAGCTCAAAAATTAACTTTTGGATCTAACAAAACTTCATATGAGGTCATTTACCTATAGTTTAGGCCCAATACCCAATTCTTAACAATGAAACTTCAAAATAGTAAATTGTTTCTAAGAATCAAACAAACTGCTCGATAACCAAACTGTCAACTCTAGCAAGCCGTAAATGACTTGGAATCGCTATGGAAAAGCTCTAAATGTTGAAATAGCGCGGAAATGCAGAAAATATTTGGGAGGGTCATTACAAATAATTGTTTATAAAAAATATTAAAACAAAGGAAGATAGATTTTTGTAAAAATGTGGTCTAAGGTTGATACAATAGATCTTTAGTCCGGTCTTTCTCAAATTATGCGAGTATTCCCTAAAGTGTCCAGTCTTTAATTCTTATCCTCCAAAATATTCAATCTTGAATTTTTATCTCCTCTCGATAATCTTTTTTAAAAAAAGAACCTTAACTTGAAAAAGTTTGCTAGAAAAAGTTTAAGTTGCCTATGAGGAATAAGTTTTAATATTAGTCTATAGGGTAGAACTTGTGATTAATTAAACAAGTTCACCATCTTGAATTATTGGTTGTCTTATGGGAATAAGTTAGAACTTATGTTTATTGGGTGGCATATGTAAGTTCTAACTTTTTGTTGTAAGACAGAATTTCTAGTCAGTTGAGCAAGTGCATTGTCTTAAAATATCATGAACATCTATCTTATGGGAATAAGTTGTAACTTATGTCTGCTGAGCGACATCACTAAGTTCTAACTTTATCCTGTAAGACAAAATTTCTGATCAATTGAACAAGTTTGCTGTCTTAAAATGTCTTGGACACGTGCTTTATGGGTAAAAGATAAAACTTATGTCTTCTAGGCAATCACAACTAAAAAAAATAGAAAAAGTGACTACATATGGTGGTCGCAAAAAAGTGACCACTTGTGGCCTGTTTTTTATTTAAAAAATAAAAAAATATTTTTTAAAAAAAAAAGATAACTTGTGGTCGATTTTAAATTAAAAATAATTTAAATATCTTATAAAACGAAACACTTGAGGTCGATTTTATTAAAAAAAATTCTAAAACCCAACCACAAGTGGTCGATTTTTATTACAAAATAAAAAATATATATATATATTAAAAAAACCAACCACTGGTGGTCAATTTTTTTAAAAAAAATAATTTAAAATATTATGAAAAACTAACAACTTGTTGCCAGTTTTTGGTTGTAAAAAAATTAAACAAAATATTTACAAAAACTGACCAAGTCTAGCCATTTTTTGATTAAAAAAATTTTAAAAAGAATATTTTTAAAATACAAACCACAAGAGGTCAATTTTTTTTTTAAAAAAAAATTAAGAATATTATGAAAAATTTAACACAAAACTAACCACTTGTTGTAGGCTTTTGATTTAAAAAAATTAAACAACATATTTAAAAAAAATTGATCACTTGTGGCCAATTTTTGATAAAAAAAAATGAAAAAAAATATTTTAAAAAGACAAACCACAAGAGGTCGATTTTTTGTTAAAAAATAAATTAAAGGTATTTTGAAAAACTGACCACAAATGGTTGGTTTATTATCAAAAAAATAGAAAAGAAAATATTTACAAAAACTGACCACAAGTGGTCGATTTTTTATTAAAAAAATAAATTCAAAATATTATGAAGAAACGACCACTTGTAGTCGATTTTGATTAAAAAATATTTACAAAAAGAAAATATTTTTTAAATATCAACCACAACAGAATTTGATCAATCCAATTTGCTTGTTGTAAGGTGGAGAACTGCTCAAGAATTCTCTTTTTTCACCCTCAATAGAATCACTATTCGAGACTCAAAATTCTATTTTCTCATCAATCCAATCCCTGTTTTTTTTTAATCTATTTCTTCAAAATGAATAGATCTATTTACTTGTATGACATAGATATCTCGTATTTTCTCAAAAAAGTAATTTGATTGATGGGATTTAGTATGAGATCGATGATTTCGATGATTATAAAAAATAAATTAGAAATATTATAAAAAAAAATAGTTACAAAAATCGACCACTTATGGTCGGTTTTTGAAAGAAAATTTAAAAGTAAAATTTTTTTGTAAAAATTATTTAAAAAATTTAACATATAATGAAAAACCGATCACCTGTCGTTGATTTTTTTATAAAAAAATTAATAAAAATATTATGAATATGTACACACACATATATAATATATATTAAAAGTTTGAAGACCCTTAGTCTAGTGATTTAAACTTTTTGTCCTTGATTAAAAATCTTCACTTTAGACAAAATTATCTTTTCACTTATTTTCTCTAATTATTATATTATTGTAATATTTAAAATTAAGAGTCCTAAAATTTATGGTAAAAGAAAAATATATTTTAAAAATTAACTAAGGAGTCCTAAAATATTTAGTAAGAATCAAATTATATGGTAAGTGATATTAATAGAATCAATAATTATAGAGTCCTAAAATATATGGTAAGAAAGAGATATATTTTAAAAAGGAGTTTTAAAAATAGAAAGAAAATATTGTTTTCTCCACCCAAAAAGGTTCTACAAATATTGTTTTCTCCATACCAAAAAGAAATAAGAACAACAAGTTTTTTTCTTTTTGATTAAAAGGTTTGTGTCAATTACTAAAAACAAACAACACGGAACAAAGGATATCAATAGGAATAAGTATAAAATTGGTTTAGTCATAGGTTAACGAGAAGGAGGAAAAAGATTAAAAATCAATTATTTCATTGGGGTTTAGTTAATTTGAAATAGAAATATTTATTATTTCCATATATAATTAATTTCTATAAATCAAAATACATTTATTTGACGTGAATCCTTTTTGGAACAAAAAAAAATGTTACTCTTTAACTACTTTTTATTTAGGACCTTTTTTTAAACTATTTCTATTTAATTATTCTTCTAATATATAAGGCATACATTATTAAATCCTAAAATAATTATATGAGAAATAAAACTCCTAAATCTATGGATAAAAATCTCAAATAATCCTAAATCTACATGTGATAAACTCTCCATCTATTTAGGTTTAGATAGAAAGGTGTTGTAGGATAGTCCAAGAACTCAGAGAAGAAGAGCTTAAGGACGAAGTTGTTGTTGTTGTTGTTCTTACCATTTAGATTTGAGTTTTATTAGTTTCTTTTTTATTTTTTTGTTAAAGTTAATGATTTGAACATGGGATAACGTTTGAAATATTTTGAGATGTTTCAATTTAATGAGATGCCCATTAAAGCAGCCAAAAAAAAAAAGTTGATTGTTTCTTATCAAATCTCCGATACTCATTGTCTTGAGGTTTGTACTTTTGAATCTTTATTTTATTTTATCTTTTGTTCTTGTTTGTTAATATGTTTAAAGATAGATTTTTATTCTATGAGAAATTCTTGTATGTCTTTTGTGTAGAATCTTATATATTTATATGACGTCAATATGTATATAGAATCAATTAGTTGGTTAATTCTATATAAAAAATGATGGATGGTCTCCTTAATATATCTTGGACAATTCTTTCCTCATGAGATAACTTTTGGATTAAGGTCTATGATCATTTATTTACACATATTATAAGAAGAGAAATAACCATCTCACCCACCAATGAGCACTTGCTCGAATTGTGTCTTTCAAATAATTAAATCAAATTGATATAGTGTATGTAGATTTAACTCCATTTTATAATATTTTTATTTTGATGATGCGTTGTGAAGATGAAATCTTCTTTTTAAATGGACCTTTTGATCAAATTTTGTGGACTATATATTGCTTTGGCATTTTATTTTTGGTTAAGTTCCTTACTTTAGCTATATATAGAATTCTTTTGTGCAATACTTTGAATTGTTTTGTTTATGATTAAAGATTGATTTATTTTCTTTGGATTTAGAAGAAATCTATTTCTGGATCAATAATTTATAATGTAGAAACACCTTCATGATATTAATTAGCTATAACAATTTAAGTTTGATGTAACTTAAAGGAACTACATCTTATTTTCTTTATTTTTTATAATATATAGCTAATTGATTCCCTAATAATAGAGTAGTAATTTAATCATAACTATGTAATAAACATATTAGTAAAATTGCTATACAATTTTAATTGATTCTAGAAATAAGTTTTAGAAGTTCCATACTAACCAGTGACAATAAAATATAATTAGCTAAATAACCTAAATTCTTTATCTTTATCGATTCAGTAAATACTCAATTTACTTCAAATTGAAATGTTGTGTCAAAAATTTATTTAATTTAACGTTAATTGTTATTTTCTAATAATGATGTTCTTCTTGTGTATGTTTTGTGTTTGACATGAAACACAAGTGCAAAGCACGTACTCTAATCTAATGTATACACACACACACACACACACACACATATATATACATACACACATACACGCATGTATATATATATATATATACATTCATATATATATATATATATATATATGTATGTATTTTCTTATTTTTTAACTCAATTTATGTGATACAACTAAAATTTAGATTATCAATTATATTTTTAATATTTTTAAAAAATTTTAAAATATTAGATATTATAATTTATAATAATTTTTTTGGTATTGTAATTTACTATATTAAGTTGTTAGCTATCGTAATTTATAATATTCTCCTTGTTCAAACTTTTGTGGCATTGATAGTTAGTTTATGTTTTATAAGTAATTTAAGTTTTTAATTATTGTGATTTAGAATATTTTTCTTCTATTCCAATTTAAGCGACACAGATATAATTTCGAGAGTCAAAAAAATATCACGATTGAAGTAGCGAAACTGACATGTCATGAATGACTCATAATAACTAATTAGAAGTGATACAACAAAATTGCTATAAAAAATACTTGTGAGAACACTTGAAGTGGGCCTTATATAAGATGTTAAATTAATTTAAAACATCAAGAGTTAATTTATTATTCTATATCTATTTTATTTTTTTAATTAAGTATTATTATTTTTTTAATACTAAGATGACTTATAATATTTTATTAGAGATGACATAGTAAAATTACGGTTGAAGCAGTTGAAGAAGACATGTTATAAATGTCTATTTTATTTTTTTTATTCCATATTATTAATTTTTTAATACATAAATGACATATAATAGTTAATTAAGAGTGATATAGTAAAATTATGGAGAAAGCAGACAGCTGGAAGCATGCCTGACAACCGTCAGCTGCCTGATTGAGCTGTTAGCTAACTGACGCTTACACATAGTGGAGTGTGTGTGTGTGTGTGTGTAAATATATATATGTAAGCAGATTGCTGGAAGCATGCATGACAACCGTCAGCTGCTTGCTTGAGCTGTTAGCTAACTGACGCTTACATATAATAGTGTGTGTGTGTGTGTGTATGTATGTGTATATATATATATATATATATATACTTTTGAAACTATATACTACTTGTGATAATGTGATGATGAATTAACTAATTATCTAATTTATATATAGTGCATTAAATGATATAATTTGTTCGATTTTATATTATAAATATTTTTTTAATTTTCTTAGATTATACATTAAATTACTAGTTATCTGATTTACATTGTATTACAAATATTATAAATTTTTAATTTTTTGTAAGAAAAATTAAACATAAGATGATTTTCAAATAATTACGTAACTTTTTTCTAAAAAACCAGTCCATCCTAGTTCTCCTTTTCTTTACCCTATCGTAAAATATTCTCAGAGAGTTTTACAAAATCAACGCCCTCGCAACAGGCCTCTCCGGTGGAACAAAATCAGCAAAATTTCTAAAACCACCACCAACCGTAGACCCAGATTCTAATTACTCTTCCACGTTCTCCAGTGGAACATTAACATTATTAAACCCAATATTCAAGTCAATCATGGCCACTCTCTCTTCTACACTCAAACACCGCCAGAGACAGCCAACGCCGTCGACAGACCAGCCAACGCAGTAGCACCAAAGGCGTCTTCTCTCTCAAATACGACCACTCTCATTTTCAAATGCGACTCTCTCCCAGTCTCAAAAGACGCTGGCGATAGCCAATGCTGCCGACAGACTAACCACCGCAGCAGCATGAACTACGTCCGTCTCTCTACAACTCAACGAACATCAATATATTACTACTATATATACTAGTTACCTTGTCAGTTGCTTAATAATTCAAAGCCCGCAGCCGACCTTGCCCTAAGGTAAAATAATTGCCTCTAACTTTGTTGTTAAAACTTCCAAGTTATATTAAATCGTTTATGAATCTTCTGACAGTTATATGTTATTCAACTAATTTGTTTTTCTAAGAGACAATTAGGAAGATTATTAGGGTGAATTGAGCTTGATCTTACTTGGAACCTTAATTTCTTTTTTTGTTATTGTTAGGGCTGTAGAGTGAACGCAAGTGTATTTGAGGCATAACCATACCCAAATTTCAATATTGATGGAACAAGTTCACTATCTTGAATTATTGGTTGTCTTATGGGAATAAGTTAGAACTTATGTTTGTTGGGTGACATATCTAAGTTCTAACTTTTGGCTGTAAGATAGAATTTCTAGTCAGTTGAGCAAGTGCATTGTCTTAAAATATCATGAGCATCTATCTTATGGGAATAAGTTGTAACTTATGTCTGCTGAGCTACATAACTAAGTTTTAACTTTATCCTGTAAGACAAAATTTCTGATCAATTGAACAAGTTTACTGTCTTAAAATGTCTTGGACACATGCCTTATGGGTAAAAGATAAAACTCATGTTTGCTAGGCAATCACAACTAAAAAAATAAAAAAGCGACTACAGATGGTGGTCGTAAAAAAGTGATTATTTGTGGTCTGTTTTTTATTAAAAAATAAAAAAATATTTTTTAAAAAAAGACAACTTGTGGTCGATTTTAAATTAAAAAATAATTTAAATATATTAAAAAAATGAACCACTTGTGGCTGATTTTACTAAAAAAAACTCTAAAACCCAACCACAAGTGGTCGGTTTTTATTACAAAAATAAAAAATATATATTTTTAAAAAACCAACAACTGGTGGTCAATTTTTTTTAAAAAAAATAATTTAAAATATTATGAAAAAATAACCACTTGTTTTCAGTTTTTGGTTTTAAAAAATTTAAATAAAATATTTACAAAAACTGACCAAGAGTAGCCAATTTTTGATTAAAATATTTTAAAAAAATATTTTTAAAAAATAAACCACTAGCGGTCAATTTTTTTTTTTTAAAAAACTAAGAATATTATGAAAAACTTAACACAAAACTAACCACTTGTTGTCGGTTTTTGATTTGAAAAAAATTAAACAACATATTTAAAAAAATCGATCACTTGTGGCCAATTTTTGATTAAAAAAAAATTGAAAAAAAATATTTTTAACAAACAAACCACAAGAGGTCGATTTTTTTGTTAAAAAATAAATTAAAAATATTTTTAAAAACTTACCACAAGTGGTTGGTTTATTATCAAAAATAAAAAAGAAAATATTTACAAAAACTGACTACAAGTGGTTGATTTTTTATTAAAAAAATAAATTTAAAATATTATGAATAAACGACCACTTGTGGTCGATTTTGATTAAAAAAATATTTAAAAAAAATATTAAATATAAAACATTTTTTAAATATCGACCACAATAGAATTTGATCAATCCTATTTGCTCGTTTTAAGGTAGAGAACTGCCTAAGAATTCTCTTTCTTCACCCTAAATAGAATCACTATTCGCGACTCAAAATTCTATTTTCTCATCAATCTAATCCCTATTTTTTTATCTTTTTCTTCAAAATGAATAGATCTATTTACTTGTATGACATAGATATCTCGTATTTTCTCAAAAAAGTAATTCGATTGATGGGATTTAGTATGAGATCAATTATTTCGATGATTATCAAAAAATAAATTAGAAATATTATGAAAAAACAACCACAAGTGATCGATTTTGATTAATAAAATAAAATTTTTTTTATAAAAATCGATCACTTATGGTCGGTTTTTGATAAGAAAATTTAAGAATAAAATATTTTTGTAAAAACTATTTAAAAAATTTAACATATTATGAAAAAACGATTACCTGTCGTCGTTTTTTTGTAAAAATAAATAAATAAAAATATTATGATTATATATATACACACACACATATACATACACACAAACATATCTAATATATATACTAAAAGTTTGAAGACCCTTAGTCTAGTGATTTGAACTTTTTGTCCTTCATTAAAAATCTTCATTTTAGACAAAATTGTCATTTCACTTATTTTCTCTAATTATTATATTATTTTAATATTTAAATTAAAGAGTCCTAAAATTTATGGTAAAATAAAAATATATTTTAAAAATTAATTAAGGATTCCTAAAATAGTTAGTAAGAATCAAATTATATAGTAAGTGATATTAATAGAATCAATAATTAAAGGGTCCTAAAATATATGGTAAGAAAAAGATATATTTAAAAAGGAGTTCTAAAAATAGAAAGAAAATATTGTTTTCTTTACCCAAAAAGGTTCTAAAAATAGTGTTTCTCCAGACCAAAAAAGAAAGAAGAAGAACAAGTCTTTTTCTTTTTGACTAAAAAGGTTTGTGTCAATTATTAAAAATAAACAACACGGAACAAGGGAAATCAATAAGAATAAGTATAAAATTGGTTTAGTCATAGGTTAACGAGAAGGAGGAAAAAGATTAAATCAATTATTTCATTGAGGTTTAGTTAATTTGAAATAGAAATATTTATTATTTCCATATATAATTAATTTCTATAAATCAAAATACATTTATTTGACGTGAATCCTTTTTGGAACAAAAATAGTGGAATTCTTTAACTACTTTTTATTTAGGACCTTTTTTTAAAAGTATTTCTATTTAATTATTCTTCTAATATATAAGACATACATTATTAATTCCTAAAATAATTATATGAGAAATAAAACTCCTAAATATATGGATAAAATTCTCAAATAATCCTAAATCTACCCAAAATCCACCAACACAAACATGTGGACAAACTCTCCATCTATTTAGGTTTAGATAGAAAAGTGTTGTAGGATAGTCCAAGCACGCAGAGAAGAAAGCTTAAGGACGAAGTTGTTGTTGTTGTTGTTCTTACCGTTTAGATTTGAGTTTTATTAGTTTCTTTTATTTCATTTTCTTGTTAAAGTTAATGATTTGAACATGGAATTACTTGTTTGAAATATTTTGAGATGTTTCAATTTAATGAGATATTGCCTGTTAAAGCACCCAAAAAAAAGTTGATTTCTTCTTATCAAATCACCGATACTCATTGTCTTGAGGTTTGTACTTTTGAATCTTTATTTTATTTTATCTTTTGTTCTTGTTTGTTAATATATTTAAAGATAGATTTTTATTCTATGAGAAATTCTTTTATGTCTTTTGTATAGAATCTTATATATTTATATGAAGTCAATATGTATATAGAATCGATTAGTTGGTTAATTCTATATAAAAAATGATGGATGGTCTCCTTAATATATCTTGGACAATTCTTTCCTCATGAGAAAACTTTTGGATTAAGGTCTATGATCATTTCTTTACACATATTATAAGAAGTGAAATAACCATCTCACCCACCAATGAACACTTGCTCAAATTGTGTCTTCCAAATAATTAAATCAAATTGATATCGCGTATGTAGATTTAACTCCATTTTATAATATTTTTATTTTGATGATGCGTTGTGGAGATGAAATCTTCTTTTTAAATGGACCTTTTGATCAAATTGTGTGGACTATATATTGCTTTGGTAATTTTTTTTTTGGTTAAGTTCCTTACTTTAGCTATATATAGAATTCTTTTGTGCAATACTTTGAATTGTTTTGTTTATGATTAAAGATTGATTTGTTTTCTTTGGATTTAGAAGAAATCTATTTCTAGATCAATAATTTATAATGTAGAAACACTTTCATGATATTAATTAGCTATAATAATTTAAGTTTGATGTAACTTAGAGGAACTACATCTTATTTTCTTATTTTTTAAAGTATTTACTTAATTGATTCCTTAATAATAGAGTAGTAATTTAATCATAACTATGTAATAGACATATTAGTAAAATTGCTATACAATTTTAATTGATTCTAGAAATAAGTCTTAGCAGTTCCATACTAACCCATGATAATAAAATATAATTAGCTAAATAACCTAAATTCTTTGTCATTATCGATTCAGTAAATACTCAATTTACTTCAAATTGAAATGTTGTGTCAAACATTTATTTAACTTAACGTTAACTGCTATTTTTTTAGTAATGATGTTATTCTTGTGTATGTTTTGTGTTTGACATGGCACTAATCTAGTATATACACACACACACATACACGCACACACACACACACACACACACACACACATATATATAAGTATTTTTTTATTTTAACTCAATTTATGTGATACAAATAAAATTTTGATTATCAATTTTATTTTTAATATGTTTTTAAAATTTTTAACCTATTAGATATTATAATTTATAATAATTTTTTTGGTATTGTAATTTACTATTTTAAGTTTTTAGCTATTGCAATTTATAATATTCTCCTTGTTCAAACTTTTGTGGCATTGATAGTTTATGTTTTATAAGTAATTTAAGTTTTTAATTATTGTGATTTAGAATATTTTTCTTCTATTCCAATTTAAGCGACATTGATATAATTTTGAGAGTCAACCAAATATCACGATTGAAGTAGCGAAACTGACATGTCATGAATGACTCATAATAACTAATTAGAAGTGATATAACAAAATTGCTATAAAAAATACTTGTGAGAAAACTTGAAGTGGGCCTTATATAAGATATTAAATTAATTTAAACATCAAGAGTTAATTTATTATTCTATATCTATTTTATTTTTTTAATTAAGTATTATTATTTTTTTAATACTAAGATGACTTATAATAATTTATTAGAGATGACATAGTAAAATTACGGTTGAAGTAGCTGAAGAAGACATGCCATAAATGTCTATTTACTTTTTTTTATTCCATATTATTAATTTTTTTAATACATAAATGATATATAATAATTAATTAGGAGTGATATAATAAAATTACGAAGAAAGCAGACAGCTGGAAGCATGCCTGACAACCGTCAGCTGCCTGCTTGAGCTGTTAGCTAACTGACGCTTACACATTGTAGTGTGTGTGTATGTATGTATGTATGTGTATATATATATATATACATATATATATACATATATATATATATATACTTTTGAAACTATATACTACTTGTGATAGTGATGATGAGTTAACTAATTATCTAATTTATATATAGTGCATTAAATGATGTAATGTGTTAGATTTTATATTATAAATATTTTATAAAATTTTTTACATTATACATTAAATTACTAATTATCCGATTTACATTGCATTACAAATATTATAAATTTTTAATATTTTGTAAGAAAAATTAAACAGAAGATGATTTTCAAATAGTTATGTAACTTTTTAAAACATTTTTCTATAAAACTAGTCCATCTTAATTCTCCTTCTCTTTACCCTATTGGAAAATATTCTCAAAGTGTTTCACAAAATCAACATCGCCGCACTCCACCACTATAGGCCTCTCCGGTGGAACAAAATCAGCAAAATTTTCAAAACCACCACCAACCGTAGACCCAAATTCTAATTACTATTCCATGTTCTTTGGTGGAATATTAACATTATTAAATCCAATATTCAAGTCAATCATGACCACTCTCTCTCCTACACTCAAAAACCACCGGCAACAACCAACGCCGTCGACGGACCAGCCAACGCAGTAGCACCAAAGGCATCTTCTCTCTCAAATACGACCACTCGTATTTTCAAATATGACTCTCTCTCCCAGTCTCAAAAGATGCCAGCGATAGCCAATGCTGCCGACAGACTAGCCACCGTAGCAATATGAACGACGTCCATCTCTCTACAACTTAACGAACATTAATATATTACTACTATATATACTAGTTACCTTGTCAATTGCTCAATAATTTAAAGCCCATAGCCGACCTTTCCCTAAGGTAAAATAATTGCCTCTAACTTTGTTGTTAAAACTTCCAAGTTATATTAAATCGTTTATGAATCTTCTGACAGTTATATGGTATTCAACTAATTTGGTTTTCTAAGATACAATTAGGATGATTATTAGGGTGAATTGAGCGTGATCTTACTTGGAACCTTAATTTCTCTTTTCATTGTTGTTAGGGCTGTAGAGTGAATGCAAGTGTATTTGAGGCATAACCATACCCAAATTTCAATATTGATGGAACTTCATATAACTATATATGGACTATGATTTTTCGTATTAGGTAATGGTGTTGATTTCAGTAGGTAACGTGTTTGATAGTATATCATTTGAAAATTCTTGGTTAAGTCATTTGTTATTTATGTTTGTATCATATAATAGTACCTATTTTGTGGAAATCACTACCTTTATGTTATCCAGATGCTTGATGTTGTTGCAGTGATAATAAATAAAGCAAGCATAAGTGTTTCGAGTTCAATTTAACAAAACTTAATATGAAGAGCACTGTTGTTAGGCCTTGTAATTATGGATGTGCTCGTTTAATTGGATCTGCATGTAAATATTTCAAATATTGGGAATAGGTTAAAAAAATTAGAAAAAAAGTGTTGTACTCTGATTCCAGTAATGAAGTATATCTGTTGGGTCTTTTATTAATGACTTTAGGCAAAGAAGTCTTAAGTTGATGTTACTTTTTGACAGAACAAATTTAGAAACAAGGGTTTCTTTCCTATTTTCCAGCGATCGTTTGTCTATTTCTCTTCAACTTAGGACAAATAAAGGTAAGTTGATTTCTCTCTATTTTCTTATAGCGAAGTCTGTAAATGTAGTCTTATGGTAGGATTATTTGCTGTAGAAGGCTTTGAAATCCATATGTTTTGTGATGATTATATAGTGTGAGAGGGACATGCGACACCTTTACTTTTTTACTTTATTAAATTTATTGAATTTTTTGACTTATACTATATATTAAAGTTTAATAATTTTATTTTAAATTGTTATGTTGGTTGTGATAATTATATGGTGTGAGAGGGACATGTGTCACCTCTACTTATTTACTTATTTAATTCGTTTGAGTGTTTTTCTTGAGTAGAAATGAAAGTTTAATAATTGTAATTTGAATTGTGGTGGTGTTTGTGAATTTGCAAGGTTGAAGTAAAAGTGACTTGAAATGGTTAGTGTAGTCACTTGAAAATATTGAACTAATGACTTGTAAATGGTTAAGTGTACTTACTTGAAAATGTGAACTTGTGTTTGAAAATGGTCAAGTGTAGAAACTTGAAAATGTGAATTAGTTACTTGAAAATGGTTAAGTGTAATCACATGAAAGATTGATTAGTTACTTGAAAATGGTTATGTGTAGTGTCTTGAAATGTGAATTTGTTCCTTGCAAATTGTTAAGTGTAGTTACTTGTAATGTGTACTAGTGAGTTGAAAATAATTAAGTGTAGTCACTTGAAGTGTGAATTATTTACTTGTACATGGTTAAGTGTAGTTACTTAAAAATGCGAATTAGTTACTTGAAAATGATAAAGTGTAGTCACTTGAAATATTAATTAGTTACTAGAAAATGTGAAATTCTGTTTTGAACATGGGTAAATGTAGTGACTTAAGTGTGAATTAGTTTGTTGAAAATGGTTAAGTATAGTCACTTGAAATGTCAATTAGTTACTTGAAAATAGTTATGTGTAGTTACTTGAAATGTGACTTAGTGACTTGAAAATGGTTAAGTGTAGTTAATTAAAATCTATACTAGTGAGTTGAAAATGGTTCAATATAGTTACTTCAAATGTGAATTAGTTAGCTGAAAATGGGAATTTGTTTTTGTAAATGGTTAAGTGTAGTCACTTGAAATAGTGAACTAATGACTTGAAAGTGTGAATTAGTGACTTGAAAATGGTTAAGTGCAGTTACTTGAAATGTATAATAGTGAGTTGAAAATGATTGAGTATAGTGGCTTCAAATGTGAATTAGTTTGTTAAAAGTGGTTAAGTATAGTGTTTTGAAATGTGAATTAGTCACTTAAAAATGATTAAGTGTAGTGAATTGAAATATGATTAGTAGCTTAAAAATGGTTACATATAGTCACTTGAAATGTGTACCTGTGAGTTGAAAATGGTTAAGTGTAGTAACTTGAAATGTGAATTACTTGAAAATGTGAACTTGTGTTTTTAAAATGGTTAAGTATAGTAACTTAAAATGTGAATTAGTTGCTTGAAAATGGATAAGTGTACAATAACAACAACAACAACATACCTAGTGTATTCCCACATAGTGGGGTCGGGGGGGGGGGGGGGGGGGGTAAAAATGTATGCATACCACACCACTACCTTAGGTAAAGTAGAGATGTTGTTTCCGATAGACCCCCGACTTAGGACCGATAGCAGTATAAAAAAAATAAAAGATAAGTGCATATAAACTAGTACGGTATGCAAAATAAACTAACAGTATAACAACCACAAAAGATAAGTGCATATAAACTAGTACAGTGTGCAAAATAAACTAACACCGCTAGCTACAAGATAATACTACAGGCACAACACCACTAACAAGAAATTCCAGATACAAAAGAACTCTCCCCTACTATTACCAACGCACTCCCACCCCTAACCCTCTACCCTAATTTGCGTCCTTCACACCTTCCTATCATGGGTCATGTCCTTCGTAAGCTATAACTGCTCCATATCATACCTAATCACCTCTCTCTAATATTTCTTTGGTCTACCTATACCCCACCTAAAACCATCCATAGCTAGTGTCTCACATCTCCGCACTGGAGCATCAGAGCCCCTCCTCATCACGGGCCCAAACTAACATAACCTCACTTCTTGCATTTTGTCCTCCACTGAGGTAACTCCCACCTTCTCCTGAATAATCTCATTCCTCACTCTATCTTTCCTGGTATGTCCACACATCCATCACAATATTCTCATCTAGGCTACTTTCAACTTTTGGATGTGGGAGTTCTTAGCTGGCCAACACTCTGCTCCATACAACATAACCGATCGGACTACCACTCTGTTGAACTTACCTTTAAGCTTTAGGGGCACCTTCTTATCACATAAAACTTCTAAAGAGAGCTTTCATTTAAACCACCCTGCCCCAATATGATGAGTGACATCCTCGTCAATTCACCATTCTCCTAAATTATAGACTCTAGATACTTGAAACTATCCCTCTTCTAAATGGCCTGAGAGTCCAGCTTTACAACCACTCCAGCCTCCTGCGACACACCATTGAACTTATACTCCAAGTATTCCATCATGGTTCTACTTAACTAAAATCCTTTAGACTCAAGCGCCTATCTCCAAATCTCTAACTTATTATTAAATCCTCCCAGAATCTCATCAATCAGTATGACATCATCTGCAAATAACATACACCAAGGCACCTCCCCTTGAATATGTCACGTCAAAACATCCATCACCAAAGAAAATAAAACTGGGCTAAAAGTCAATTCCTGGTGCAATCAAAATTGGAAAGTGCTATGAATCTCCATCTACCATCCTCACATGAGTCTTCGCACCATCATACATATCTTGAATTGACCTAGTGTATGCCACGGGCCCCGCTCTATCCTTCAAGAACCTCTATAAAATCTCCTTGGGAACTCTGTCATATGCCTTCTCAAGATCAATAAACACCATTTGCAAGTCCTTCTTCCTCTCCTGAAACTGCTCTACTAATTTTCTCACAAGGTAAATAGCCTCATTGGTCAAGCGACCTGGCGTGAAACTGAACTGATTCTTAGAGATCATCATGATCCTTCTCATCCTCAACTCTACCATCCTTTTCGAAACCTTCATAGTATGACTCAACAACTTAATACCTCTATAGTTGTTGCAATTTTTGATGTATCCCTTGTTCTTATACACTGGAATCATCGTATTCCACCTCCATGCTTCAGGGATCTTTGTCGCCTGAAAATAATGTTAAACAACCTTGTCAACCACTCCAAACCTACCCAACTAGTGCTCTTCCAAAAATCCACTAGAAACTTGTCTGGCCTTGTCGCCCTACCTCATCGCATCCTGTAAATAGATCCCTTGACTTCCTCAACCTTGATATGCCTACAATAACCATAAATAAGACACTTCTCATATTTCTCCAAGTCCACCAACACGAAACCTTTTTCCCCCCCGTCGTTCAAAAGTTTATGAAAATAGGACTGCCACCTCACCCTAATAAGGGCATCATCAAGCAACACTATACCATCATCTCCTTTGATGAAATTTACTTGGTCAAGGTCACGAGCCCTCCGCTCCCTAGCCTTGGAAAGCCTATATAATTTTTTATCTCCGCCTTTGTCCTCTAAAGCCGCATACAAGCTCCCAAAATCTGTTGTCTTAGCCATCGTAACCACTAACTTAGCCTCTCTTCTAGCTACCTTATACTCCTCCTTATTCGTCTGCCTTCCCTCACCATCCTTGCTCTCAACCAACTTAGCATAAGCCACCTTCTTATACTCTACCTTTTTTTTAACCTTTTTATTCAACCACAGTCTCCTCGATGCTTGCCAGATTGACCTCTCAATATACCCAACACCTCTCTAGCAGTCTCCCTAATGCAACTGACAGTCGTCTCCCACATACTCTATACCCCCTTTACTCTTCCCAACCCTTTTACTCTTCAACTTCTTTCTTATTTCTAAAACACTAGCCAAAGTTAAGTTACCTCACTTAATCCTGGGTCGAGTCTCCATACTTCTCTTAGTTTTTCCCTTATTGATAACAAGTCCATCACCAACAACCTATGCCGAGTAGAAAGATTCTCGCTAGGTATGACTTTACAGTTTTTACATAGAGCTCTATCCCCTTTCCTAAGAAGCAAAAAGTCTATCTGAGTCTTGTCCACTGAACTACGAAGTGTAATAAGGTGTTCCTCTTTCGTTGAAAAGCTCGAATTTGCTATCCACAACCCAAAAGCCCTAGAAAAATCCAAAAAAAAGCTCCTCCTTTATTTTGCTCCCTAAAATTGAAACCGCCATACACATTATCATAACTTCTTGACAAAGATCCAATATGCCCATTGAAATACCCACCCATAAAAAACTTCTCAGTGCTCGGGATACTCCTCACCAGCTCATCCAAAACCTCCTAAAAGTCCTTCTTCTCCTCGTCCAAACTTATTAGCGGGGCGTAGGCATTAAAAACCTTCACCATAGACCCTCCAATGACCAACTTAATAGACATCAACCAATCACTAACTCTCTTAAACTTTACTACCTGATCCCTAAGTTCTTCATCTACTAGGATACCTACCCTATTTTTATGTCTCACTCTACCTGAGTACCATAACTTATATCCATCCACATCTCTCGCCTTAGTGCCTACCCATTTAGTTTCTTGGACACACGCTATACTAACCCTTCTCTTTTTAAGAATCTTCACCAGCTCTATAGACTTACCTTGAGGCGACCCTATGTTCCAGGACCCAACTCTCAACCTAGTAAATTAGTTAGTTAAAAATGGTTAAGTGTAAACATTTGGAATACAAATTTGTGACTTAAAAGTTGTTAAGTGTAGTTACTTGAAATGTGTACTAGTTAGCTAAAAATGGTTAAGTGTACAACAACAACAGCATACTAGTGTATGACCACAAAGTGGGGTCTGGGGAGGGTAAAGTTTAAGCAGTCCATACCACTACCTCAGATGAAGTAGGGAGATTGTTTCTGATAGACCCACGACTCAGGACAGATAATAGTATAACCAACTAACTAACAAAAAACATAAAAACACAGAGCAAAAATAGGATAAACATTGCTAGATACAAATGAAAACAAGGCACCTACAACGTAATACTACAAACTCTCTATTCAAAATCAAAGAAAACACCGAAACATCACAAATAAGAAACTACAGCCGTAGATACAAACAAAAGCACTATTGCCTACTAATATAGACTAACTCCTACCCACCAACACTCTACCCTAATCCGCATTCTCTACATCTTCCTATCAAGGATCATGTCCTCCGTAAACTATAACTACTCCATATTATGTCTAATTACCTCCCTTTAATATTTCTTTGGCCTACCTTTACCCTATCTCAAACCATTCATAGCTAGCATCTCATACCTCTAAACTATAAAATTCATGTCCCTCTTCATTACATGCCCAAACCATCACAACCTCACTTCTGACATCTTGTTCTCTACTAAAACAACTCTCACCTTCTACCGAATAGTATCATTTCTTACCTTATCACTCCTGGTAAGCCCACATATCCATCATAATATCCTATCTCCTCTATCTTTAACTTTTATATTTGGTAGTTCTTAACTGGATAACACTCTGCCCCATACAACATAACCGCTCGGTCTGCCACTTGAAAAGTAAATTACTTGAAAATGTGAACTTGTGTTTTGAAAATGGTTAAGTATAGTAACTTGAAATGTGAATTTACTTACTTGAAAATGGCTAAATATAGTTACTTAAAATATGAATTAGTTAGTTGAAAATGATTAGTGTAGTCTCTTGGAATATGAATTTGTGGCTTGAAAATTGTTAAGTGTAGTTACTTGAAATGTATACTACTGAGTTATAAATGACTAGTTGCAGTAACATGAAATGTGAATTACTTGAAAATGTGAACTTGGGCTTTGAATATACCACTAAGTTATAAATGACTAACTGCAGTAACATGAAATGTGAATTACTTGAAAATGTAAAATTGTGCTTTGAAAATGGTTAAGTATAGTAACTTGAAATGTGAATTAGTTACTTGAAAATGGTTAAGTGTAGTCTCTTGAAATGTCAATTATTTACTTAAAAATGATTAAGTGTAATGACTTTAATGTGAATTTATGACTTGAAAATGGTTAAAGGAAGCTACTTGAAATGTTAATTAATTACTTTAGATGTGTACTTATGAGTTGAAAATAATTAAGTGTAGTGACTTGAAATGTGAATTAGTCACTTGAAAATTGTTATGTCTAATGACCTAAAATGTGAGTTAGACAGTTGAAAATGGTTAAGTTTAGTCACTTGAAATGTGTAGTAGTGAGTTGAAAATGATTTGTAGTTACTTGAAATGTGAATGACTTGAAAATGTGAACTTGTGGTTTGAAAATGGTTTAGCATAGTAACTTGAGATATGAATTTTTTGATTGAAAATGGTTAAGTGTAGTCACTTGAAATTTGAATTTGTAACTTGAAAATGATTAAGTGTAGTTAATTGAAATGTGTACTAGTGAGCTGAAAATGGTTAAGTATAGTGGGTTGAAATGTGAATTAGTTACTTGAAAGTGGTTTAGTATTGTGTTTTGAAATGTGAACTTGTGTTTTGAAAATGATTAATTGTAGTCTCTTGAATTAGTGAACTAATGACTTAAAAAGTTATGAATTAGTGACTTGAAAATGATTAAGTGTAGTTACTTGAAATGTGTATTAGTGTATTGATAATGACTGAGTATAGGGCCTTGAAATGTATATTAGTTACTTGAAATGTGTATTAGTGAGTTGAAAATGGTTAAATGTAGTGACTTGAAATATGTACTAGTGAGTTGAAATGTGAATTAGTTAGTTGAATGTTTAGTATAGTGACTTGAAATGTGAACTGTTACTAGAAAATGGTTAAGTTTAGTAATTTGAAAATGTGAACTTGTGTTTTGAAAATGGTTAAGTGTAGTCACATGAAATGTAAATTTGTGACTTGAAAATGGTTAAGTGTAGCTACTTGAAATGTGTACTGGTGAGTTGAAAATGGTTAAGTATGGTTAGTGGAAATGAGAATTAGTTATTTGAAAGTGGTTAAGTATAGTGTTTTGAAATGTGAATTAGCTATTTGAAAGTGGTGAAGCATAGTGTTTTAAAATGAGAATTTGTGAATTGAAAATGGTAGTAATGACTTGAAAAGTTTTAAGTGTAACAACTTGAAAATATGAACTTATGTTTTGAAAATGGTTAAGTTTAGTCACTTTAAATGTGAATTGGTGAATTTAAAATATTTAATTGTAATTTCTTAAATTAATATTAATTTATAAATAAAAAATAATTATTTTTTAAAAAATCAACCACATGTTGTCGGTTTTGAAAAGCAACCACTGTTTTACCGACCACGGCTTGTGGTTAGTTTTGTGGTCGCAAAAGTGATTGTTTTTCTTATTTTTTTCTAATTGTGAATATACTTAGGTCTTAATTTTTTTCTATAAAATAGAATTTCTGATTGTTTTATAATATTTTGAACGTCCGACTTATGAGAAAAATGAATTTTTGGCTTGAAAATGGTTTAGTTACTTGAAATGTAAATTAGTGAGTTAAAAATGATTGAGTATAGTGAGTTGAAATGTGAATTAGTTTTTGAAAGTGGTTAAGTATTGTTGACACCCAATTTTGACCCTGATATTACTTTTAGGCTGCTATTTTATCAAATATATTTAATTTTAATTATTAATATTTTTTACACATTATTCTTATATTAAATACATATTTACGTGTCACATTCATAATTTAGAAAAAATGCATAAATTATTTCATTATCTTTTAGCATCATTTTAATAATATTTTACGACATTTTTTTATGTGATTTTATTAATATTTATCAAATTATTTTTTCACGTAATTGTGCATACGTACATTTTTGCAAATAAATTTTTCATTATTTAGTACTATTTATTTATTTATATTATTATTATTTATTAACATTATTATTATTATTATTATTTATAATAATTATTATTATTATTATTTATTTTTATATTATACTTACTATTTTTAATTAACGGCCTAAATTGATTTACCGTTTAACCTAATAATATCCGATTTCTTGCAATTTTAGCCTATCTTATTTAATCTATTACAATCTTAGCCTAATTTCTTACAATCCTAGCCACATTCTAACTCCACGTAGTCTCAAAATCCCAACCATTGATAAAAATTGATCTAACGGCTGATATTTAATCTATCATCTTTCCTTATTAAAAACCAAATGAACCCTAACCCTAAGTCAAAAACCAAACATAGCCGGTCAAGCACTTTCTCTCTCTTCCTTCTCTCTCTACCCCTTTCCTCTCCTCTCAATCGGCATCCATAGCTGACGCCGGCGAGCCTTCTCTTTCCCTCTCCCTCGACCTTCACGCCATCAGCATCCACCGGCGACCAACGCCACCACACCGCCATCGCCATCAACAGCCCTCGCCCGCCACGACCCGCCGTTGCCATCATCGGTGAAAATCTAACCAGCAAACCAGCATCGCTACCATCGCGACCTCACCGCCTCTGAGCCCCCTCCGTTCTTCTCTTCACCACCAAATTGCCGCCATCCAGCCGCTTCATCCATCTCCGACGGCCACTATTCCCACCGGCGTCGGACAACAGCCGCCTTCCTCCTCCTCCTCTTCGTACCCTACGCTTCAACAACAACAAAAGGACTAAACGGATGCCAAACTATGAGTTTCTGAGGAATGTGGTAAAATAATACAAGTATTTTCATATTGGTCCCTCTTAACGGTTTGAATTCTCTTTTTCTAATTTTTTTAGGTGCTTTGCCTGATTTTAGATGTGAAATTCATGAAACATTATTAGTTGTTTTAACATGATTCTTCAAGTTTCGTGCTTTCCTATATCTTGTAATCAACATATGTGAAAATGCCCAACTATTGCATGTGCTTGATCTTGACCCCAATATGAATTTCAGTATATATGTGCTTGCCTATTGTCTGATTGAAAGTTCTTATTGGCTAACATGCCATTACTTACCTACCAATCGACTCAAATATTTGATTAGATTGGAATGTTAGTCTAATTGAAATATTTAGGATTGATCCTAATCGATTCAAGTAGCCTGATTAAGGGAAAATCATTTGCTATTCCTTTGCCCTTATTTGCTTTGATTGATGTAATCTCTTATTTAAGGAAAACTTTGTGGATTGAATGGTTGCTTTGAATATTCTTCTCTTCTTGATTGAATGTTATATACCGTTAGTTACGACGTTCCATTAACAGTTATGAAAAGGAAATTTCTCTGAGTCTTGATTGAAGTTTGCCCAATAACCATCGATAATTTCAATAATTGATGGTGTCCAACCTTCTTTCCTTTTTTGTTCTTCTGAATGACCTTTTACATTCTCAATTAATTGATACTTTTTGGGGACCATCCTAGTTGAATAAGGAAAGGAAATATTCTTAATGAGCTTAGGGATATTTTCCCCACCTTAGTTACGCGTCCCCTCACTATATAAACCCTTCCCTTTTCATTAACAGACAGGTTCCAATAATTACAATTACAATTACAATTACTACTCTCTTAAATAAAACATCTGCTATTTCTTTTCTTTAACAGACAGCTCTACAACTACAAATTACTCTTTTCTCAAAAAATAAAAACATAAGCTATTTTAATACAAGGCAATTCTATACTTTGAGGGTTCTTCGATTTATCTTTAAGGTTTACGAAAAACATCTTGCGTATTTTGCTGTGCTTGGTTTTCTTTTATTCTTATTATCTTGTTTACTGCTGTGCACTGGTAAGTCCCCCATCAATGTATTTACATACTAGAAAGCATGTCTATAGGATTAGTTTAAACAATTGCTTACTGCTTATATGCTGTGCCTTGTTCGATCGTTTCAATATGCTAGACCATGTGTGTGTTTGTCCCGTGCTTGCATTGTTCTTCTATTACATTCGACAGGTGTTATTGGGAGGGGGTTCCTAAGAGTCGCCGGGATGATGAAATTGACTATGTTATTATTCATAGCTAGTTGTTTTTCTTTTTTCTTATTTGTCGTATTATTTGGTTTGTAATATTTGTAAAGATACTTTTGTTATTGATGTAATAATAAATCTGGGGGAGTGCTTCAGGGGGGTGGGGGGCGGGAACTTACGTGCTCTATGAACGGTATAGATAGGCACAACTTAGGTTTATATGCAATACGTGTTATATGAATCATCTAGACGCTTTCAAATATTGCTTAAGTTTCTTTAATATCTGACGCATTAAAATAAAATGTAAGCATGCTAATACCTTCTTAACATGCCCACATTGAATTAAGGCATGATAAAGACGTTAGGCTACTACGTTGATTTTTCGCATGTGAAGCACAACTTATGTAATATGTCTTTGCATGTTTAGGCGTGTTAACTTCCATTTAGGCATATTAAAATAAATTTGAGCACGTTAATATTGAATTTCAGCATTTTAAAATTAATTTTCCTGCATGTTCAATTGCATTCTAGGATATTCAAATTGCATTTTTAGGCGTTGACAACTAATGCGCAGCATGTTAAATTACTATTTCTCTAATTTTCAGCATGTTAAAATATTAGACATTAGACAGTCTTGGCATGTTTTCAGCTTATCAACATGAGAATACTACGCCTTAACATTATTCAGTATGTCTAAAGACAATTCCCACATGTTTAATAATTTCTGTATTACAAATAAATGAATTCAGCTCAACTTGTTTAGAACTATGTTTTCACATAAGATAATTTATGTCTTGCATGCTAAAAATTCTATTCTTACATAAATCAGTTAATGTCCAGCATGTCTACACTATTAGAATACGAGTTCCAACATGTTTAATTGAATTTCCTGCTTATAAACATGAATTCTGCGCATTTTCAGCTTGTCAAAACAATAGAGTTCATGTATTTTTAGTATGCTAATATTAATTTCAGCATGTAAAAATATTTTTGCATAAAACAAGTAAAATTTCAGCATGTCTAAATTGCATTCTTGCATTATTAGAACTTTATTTCAGCATCAGTAATTATAAGCCATAAATTATAATATTGACTATGCTATGAATAAACTATGGGTCATACCATGTATTAGCTATTGCTCAAGTTATTGATAGTCTGTCTTTTGCTAATGATAGATCATTGAGTATACTACTACTGGGTCATCGCTCATGATATTGCTTATCATATTGATTATACTAAGTAATTATGCTATAAATCATACTTTAAAACATTCCTTATGACGATTTTAGTAATGATGCCATAAATTATTATTAGAACTCATGCATATTGATTTTATGGGAAGTTATATTACTAATTATTCTTGAAATCATGATCATTATACAAATGCTTATGTTATGGATGTTGCCAAGGTATATGATTATGGCCATATATTGATACTCGATATGGGTAGAGAAGGTTATGATGATATATTAATATCCAACAAGGCCAGAGGATATTGAATTGATATGATGGTACCCGACAAGACCAAAGAATATTGCGATGATGTTGATACCTGAAAAGGTCAAAGGATAAGTATGATAATTCATTGATACTCGGTAAGTTTGGAGGATGATTATATTAATGTACTTATGCGTACATCTACCAGTTCGAGTCTGACTAGACCTATGTATATCAATCACATACTTATTTATTTACTCATGTGTAATTTTGGTGTGTTGTTAATCATAGGGATATCGATTGTAGTCCATTAGCTATAAATGTTTTCAAAGTTATAGTTAATGATTGATTCTAAATGAGTATTAGTGATATTATTTAAGTGTCTAATACGAATAATGGATAATCGAACACTAGTGACAATAATGAATAGTGATATTAATGGCTACTGATAATGATGGTTAATCTGTAATGATGATTAGTGCTAATAATAACTAGTAATTATATGGATTAGTTGATAACTATGATCAAGTCGCTGATGATAACTAGTTAATAAATGACTCCTAGTTGCTAAATATTAGTTAGTGAATAATGACTAGATGATAACCCATGAATAGTGGTTATATGGTGAATAGTTGTTAGATAACAACTAGAGGTTGTATGATAGCTAGTAAGTAAATGGATTTGTTAATGAGAAATGATAGCTAGTAAGTAAATGGATTTGTTAATGAGAAATGGCTAGCTAGTTAAGGGTGATTAGTGAATATGCATGATAAGGTTGTGAAATGATGGTAATATTAAGGTTTTGAGTATATTGTCATGTCTTGGTGAATCGTAAATGTTGCTAAATGACCGATTGATGGTAAGTTGTGTAATGATAGTTAAACGACGATGAAGTTGGTGTTAATATTGATTTATTGATTGATTGATTCTTCTCTTGGGTATACTCTTCGGTCATATGGGAGGTTGTGATGAGTTCTTTACTTTTCTGCACTAGTTGACATATAGGAGCCAACTTTGTAGTCATATTTATTTGTATTGATGCTTTATGATGCGCTATTATTACTCCAAATTATGTATTTATTATGCACTGTGATATTAACATGTGTTTATGCCTTATGTTATATTGTTATATACTACATAGCCTCATTCACACTTTATAACTCAAGGGTACTATCTAAGAACGTACACTGTTAAAACTTAGAAATACTGCTATCTCATATCACCTTGGGCTCACCTCTTAATCGTAACACATTATCATAATTAATATGTAATCAATAAACTTATATTCTTGCACGCACTATGGATACATAATCTACTAAATTTAGATAACACTATCCATACTTTAGTGCTACTAAACTTCTGGTTTCATGCTTCTAACTCTAGATCACATGCTATTATAGGATTCTAAAAAGGGATTTGAAAGCACAAGGAATTTTAAGTACTAAGTTAATCCATGAATCTTATCAATATACTCAGATATTTATGATCATGCTGTGCACTATCAAAAATAAAGTTCAGTGGAATTTAGTCTAGTTGAGTACTATTGTCATTCGGTTGGGAGTAAGATTTAGCATCGAGTGAACCTAGGGATGGGGGCTTACCTGCCAGTTAGGACTGGGTCTTTAGTAGCTATTCCTAAGTTTCAGAACTACGTAGCTAGCATAGAATTATGAGATGTCACCCACTAGTTTAGGACTGACACTCTCTTAGGGGTCACCTACCAATTTAGGACTAACGCTCTAGTCCTTTGGGACTCATGATTAATGGATCCACATAGCTAGTATTAGTACCCGTGGCATGGTACTGACATTCTTCTAACTGAATTTATAGGATGGACCCCGATTAGTTCAAATTAGGGATGTTGGTTATATGATACCTCCCACAGTTTCAGTCAATATTTCAGTATATCTCAGTTCAGGTTTGCTTGACCAAGTGTACAGGTTTTTAGTCATTCAGTTGTACAAATTTCAATTTCTTAGATTTTAGATTTATTTTAGAAACATATTTGTGCTTGGTCTTACATTATCAGTTTTACAAGTTCATGTTTTTCATGCTTAGTATCTATACATGACCCTAAGTTTAGTTCTACAATTTGTTTAGCTTTACATGAGATTTGCCTACAGTATTCATATTTTATGTCTTACCAGCTTTAGTTTTACTTATTCTAAAAAAGTAAAGATTTAAGTAACTAAGTGTAGTGATTCATCAACTTATCAGGTTATGTTTGTTACTATGTTTTAAGGTACTTCAGCTTTCAGTTGATTTGAGTCTCTTAGTAAGTCTACTTGCACTTTGCATGCATGTTTTAAGATTATGTACCTAATCAATTTTACTTATTGCATTTCACCTCCATTTACTCAATACATTTCAAAGTATTGATCTACATATATATCTATGTGCTATATTGTCTTATAATGTAGGTACCAGTTGTAACCTACATATTATAATAATATAGTTTGCGGTTTCCAGCCAACAGATAATGAGTTCTATTAGTTTGAGAATCACCAGTTAGTTATAGTTCATTTACTATATTATATTTATTCATATGTATTGATTTAGGGTAGTTGGAGGCATGACCCAACTATTTATATTCAGTATAGTAAAGGCCTCGTAGACAGTCAGTCAAAGTCATTACATGTAATTCAAGTTTCCTTCTTCAGTTTTATCATGTTGTAAAATATATCAACATTTTATTTATTTATACTTTATTGTGATTATGTTTTCGCTCAGTAAATTTGATGTTATACCATGTAATTTAGTTGCTCAAGCAGTATGCCAGATTATGGGTTAGCTTGGGATCACTTGTGGTTTCAAGCATCGTGTTACGACTAGGGGTTGTCTCCTGTCGTGACAAAATTGGTATTAGAGCCCAGAGTTCAAGTGTCATAGGGTGTCTATGAAGGCGTGTCTAGTACAGTCTTGTGGAACGGTACGGAGACATTTGTACCTTTCTTAGAGAGATTATAGGGCATTTATGAAATGTTTCCCTTTTTTCATGTTTCAGATCGTGCAGTAGAAGTGTTACCTTAGAGACTTATATAGGTTGTTATGTTACTCCATTGGTACCAACTCTGCCTTATTCTTGAGGCAACAAAAATAGCCAAGCTTAAATCCTTACAGATAGAGTTTTCTCCGATAGTCCTTACAAACATATATAGGATTACATGCAAGTTTGGAAGTATCATATTAGTTCTTTTAAGTTTTGAAGTTTTAAAGATTTCATTCATGTTCATGAAAATCATGCTCTAAGCAAAAGCAGATGTGCTTTTAGATCCTTTTTCAGAATCATGTAATAGCATGTAATCTAGAGTTAGAAGCATGAACCTAGAAGTTTAGCAGCATTAAAGTGGGAATAGTGTTATCTAAATTTAGTAGATTATGTATCCATGGGGCTAGTGGTATGAAGGTAAACTAGTAGGCTTTAAATAATGTATGCAATGATTGAAGTTTATTGATTTGAAATTAAGTATGATGAAGTGTGTATAATTAAGAGGTGTGTCTGAGGTGATATAGGTTTATAGTATTTCTAAGTTTTAACAGTACATGTGCTTAGATTGTACCCTTGAGTTGTTAAGTGTGAATGAGGCTACGTAGTATATAATGTTCTTATCAGCTAACTTATGGATTATAGGTTGATGATGTTGGGTATGTTGGTTTAATGATAATTTTCATAGTTTAGGGAAAAATATAAGTTTAGATATGTGATATTAGTAGGCAATGAAGGACGTTAGTATGGTTCATTAAAGGTTTGGGGATATCCATGTTAAGTTTTAGAATTGAATTTTGGATGATTGATCTAATAGAAAGAAGAGTGTAAATTCTTAATGGTATGATCTCATCGTTTGGTAACACTCATGAAAATTCTAAGTTAGTAAGTGTTTAAGTTATTATATAGTGACTATTGGGGCAATAGAAAGTTAAGAGTTGTATTTCAGAAGGAAGTACTAGCAACGGGTTTTACACTCTCAAGTGTAGTCTTTCAGGGTGGATTTATTATTTATGTGTTGTTATATCTCAGACTCTAGAGTAGAATGGTTGGAGTTCTATTTAGATTTTACTAAACGGGTTCACAAACTTAGGATGATAGCTTTAATCTGAGGGGGAGATGATAGAACAAGTAACTAAGTTAGGCTTTCATATTCTAGTAGTGATGCCAGAGTATTGTAGAAAATCAGTAGGGGAGAAAGGTGTCCGACCCATTATTGTCTCAGTGCAAAGTTTTGTACTTTAGTTATCACGACATTTACTCATGCTTTACCTGTTAGCTTCATAATCATAGTTCATGTTCATGCACATCATGGAGAATCATGTGCGCTTCTAGTTCCTAGTATAAGGAGTTTCATTTCACTCAGCAGTACGAATTATATTCCATGAATTTATGAACTCAGAACTCAGGTCATGCAACTCATGGCTTATGTACTCATGCTTTACTTATGATCAATTCCAAGTACTCATGCACACTTCTAATGATCATCGAAATTCAGATTATGTCATTTATGTCCTTATTTTAGATCTCTTTAATGAATTCATGTCATTGATACTCTATTCCTCAAGCCTCAGTTAAGTTTCAAAAGTATGCATAGTATTTTTTCATGCTACTGGTCCTTATATTTGATGGTGGCGAGGAGTAATTCTTTAGAGGGGAGAGAATAAATTTTTCATGTTGGGGAAAGATTATTGTATGCTTGTTTTATCTAAGGCTATAAGTGTGAAAGAAGACTGAGGCAAAGCTTTTGGTATATATCATGGTTAGTTAAATTTTGTGTGTGTTTTCTCAAGAATAGTACATGAAAGTTGTTATTGATAGAGGTTTAGAGAATATGAGGAAGTTTCTTTGATGGGTTGTTTGCCTAGAAGTTCTTGTGTGGTTACAATGATAGGCTTGAATTTAATGTTGGTATATAAGTGGATGGTAGCATTTTGCGTTAGTGAATTCTTAATAAGAGGTTGAATTTAGTTGTTGAAGTGGTAAGAAAATTTGCTCTTGAGATGAGAAGTTGTGAAAATGCATGGGGTATTGAATTCATGGTTTATACTAGTAATATGGTGTTATGTGTTATACCTTGTAATTTCGAGTTAGGCTTGAACATGGTGAAAGCATGTGGTTCAACTCAGACTTTGGCTAGAGTAGTTATATGTACCTATGTGAGAATTATAATTTAAATCCGAAGAGCAGGGTATTTAACGGGAAAATTATAGTTGAGGGAGTATATGAGAAGTGTGGCTAAGCTTGAAAGTTAGCAATTGTATTGCCTCATAACTCAGAACATAATAGTGCATAATCTTAGTTTTCCAAGTATATAATCTCATTTTTCCAAGTATTCCAGCTTGTATATTGTGATACCCCTTGTACGACCTTAGTATCATTATCTCATGATTCGTGCTTACATAATGTTCTTGGTGAGGCCATGTAGCCTTTTTCTTTTGATTTCTATACGTGTTTTGTTGAAGAATAATCCAAAGGAGAAGTTACACACCCTATTCCATCCTTAGTAACTCTTGAAATTTTATTGCATAAGTTATCACTTTGTAGTTGTATATGTATGATCGTATCATGAACATTTCAAGTGGGTTCTAAATTCTCAACAAGAATCAGCTCATTACAGTCAATAGAGTCAAGTAAGCTTAGAAATCAGTTTCATGATAGATGCTATAATGATTTAGCTCAGCTATATCATTCATTACAAGACATGTCATGTGTATATTATTCCATACTTATATAACTCCAACAAGTTCATACCCATCATTCGAGGACGAATTATCCTAAGGGGAAATAATGTAACACCCCACATTTTTGGGCTAGACTTCGAGTTATTCCTATGTGTGTAAACTATAATCCTATGATTCATATTTGAATGCATGATTCATGATTATTATAGCCTATTGCAAAGAGAGTTTATGAGGTGGAAAAATATTCATAAGAATCACTTAGTGCAAAGTGAGCTAAAAGCCTTTGATTCGGTCAAATTTTGGTGTTCGATTCCACAAGGGTCAGGTTTGAATGTGTATAACTGTTTAGATATATGGAATTTTTCAGTTCAAGACCCAACAAATTGTATATAATTTAATTTTCTTTCCAACGATACCAATCTCTCCTTAATTGAATATCCAAGCAAAAAGTTATGGCCATACAAAGGTCGTGTGTCACATGACAATATCAAAAGAACACTGGAAAGGGTGTGTGATGGCCATACATCGCCCACTTGGGGATGTGCGATGGCTATGCATCACCCACCTTGGCTTAGGAGATTGTTATGTGCCGTATGGTGCTTGCATAGTGCCCAAAGTACTCTATTTTGACTTAAATCAAGGGTGTTGAAGTCTTTTCACACCCCTACACTATCCATAATCACTCCTAATCGAGAAAAGGTGTCTTTAAACACATAAATTCCACTCCCTTAACCCCAAGCATTCAAGTCACGATTCAAAAAATCTACTCCTCTCCAAAGAACAAAATCCAATCCTCTTTCTCAAGAAATCAAGAATTCAAGCTTCCAAATTCAATAAATCTTTAAGAAACCATCTATTGAGGTATATGGAGGTTTATCAATGGGTCCTTTCACCCATTGAGCCCAAAAACCCCGTTTTGAGTAAAGTATAATTTTTTCCTCTATTATGAAGTTTATTATGTTCAAGATGAGTTAAATTCATGTTCTTCCTTAGTATTTTGGACTCAATTCATGTTCAAGTATTTCCATGAAATGTTAGGTTTTCTCATATTCAATATTCGATCTCCCATGTCATATTCAAGTGAATTTCACGTTATAATGTCAAGTTATGATTTTAGTTATGTTACCATTCTTTTTTTCTATGTTTTAAGACATTCCCATGTTCAAGTTCATAATTCTCACTTGTTTCATGAAATGTCTACTTTTTGGGTCTTTGAACCATGATTCAATCCTAAAGCTTTAAGCTTTAATATTGTATTTTATGATCATTCAGTGATGGTGGGTTATGAACACCCGATACCTATATGTTTACATGATTTCAGAATTTCAAGTACTAAGTTAGTTAAGCCATGAAACCTATCAGTATACTCAAATATTTATGATCATGCTGAGTACTATCAGAAATAATGTTCAGTTGAATTTAGTCTAGTTCAGTACCAGTGTCATTCAGTTAGGAGTAGGATTTAGCACCAAGCAAACCTAGGGATAGGGGCTCGCCCGCTAGTTAGGACTGGGTCCTTAGTAGCAGTCCCTAAGTTTCAGAACTACGTAGCCAGCATAGGATTATGAGATATTACCCACCAGTTTAGGACTAACACTCTCTTAGGGATCACCTGCCAGTTTAGGACTGACTCTTTAGTCCTTTGAGACTCATGATTAGTGGACCCACAAAATCAGAGTTAGTACCTGTGGCATGGTACTGACACCCTTTAATTGGGGTTACAGGTTCGACTTCGATTAGCTTAGATTTGGGCATGTCACTTATATGTTACCTCCCACAGTTTTATTCAGTATTTTAGTATATCTCAGTTCAGGTTTGCTTGACCAAGTGCATAGGTTTAAAGTCATTCAATTACATAGATTTCAAATTTATTTCAGAAACATATTTATGCTTGGTCTTGCATTCTCAGTTTAATATGTTCATATTTTCATGCTCAGTATACATACATGACCTTAAGTTCAGTCCTACAACATGTTCATCTTTACATAAGATTTACATACAGTATTCATGATTTACCACACTTGGTTTGGTGTTGTTGTATTCATGTTTTACCACTTCCCAGTTTCAGTTCTATTTATTCTATAAAAGTAGAGATTCATGTAGCTAAGTGTAGTAATTCATCAACTTATCATATTATGTTTGTTACTCATGTTTTAAGATACTTCAGCTTTCAGTTGATTTCAGTCTCTTGGTGAGTCTACTTGCACTTTGCATGCATGTTTTAAGATTATACCTAATTAGTTTTACTTATCTTATTTGACCCCACTATCAGAGCATCATTTGACCCCACTATCAGAGCATTCCAAAGTACTAATCCACATATATGTCTATGTGCTTCATTGTCTTATAATGCAAGTACTAGTTGTAACCTACACATCAGACAGCTTACAGCTTACAGCTTCCTGCCAGCAGGTGATGAATTCTCCTAGTTCGAGGATCTCCAGTCAGTTGTAGTTCATATATTGTATTGTATTTATTCATATGTATTTATTTGTTGTAGTTGGAGGCATGTCCCATCTACCTATAGTCAGTATAGTAGAAGCTTCGTAGAAAGTTAGTCGAAGTCATTACATGTAATTCAAGTTTTTTTCTTCAGTTTTATCACGTTGTAAAATGTATCATAATTTTATTTATTCAGACTTTATAATGATTATTTTTCTGCTTAGTAAATTTAGTTTTATACCATGTAATTTAGTTGCTCAAGCAGTATACCAGATCATGGGTTAGCTTAGGATCACTTGTGGTTTCAAGCACCGTGTTACGACTAGGGGGTAGTTTGCAGTCGTGACGCATGATATCTGTGCTCCGCGATAAGCCTGTGCCATGCCAATGGTCATAGTAACTCTAAAATCCTACTTTTTCTTAGGTTTTTCGAGGGCAAACTTGTCATTTATGTCCTGAATGTTCCTATAACTAATAGTAAAGTGTTTTCCCTCATCCATAAAACAAATCCACCATTCCCTCTTCTCCCAAACACTTAAGAACATAAAAAAGAGGCTTTCCTCTCCAAAAATTCATACTTTCAAGGCTCCAAATTTAAAGGATTTCTCCCATCGCTCATCTTTATGGTATGTTTGAGAAATACTTTTCATAGGAAACCCTGTTTATCCCCTCAAGTGAGTCAAAATTCAACGTTAAGTCATGATTTCAAGTTTGGGTTTTGAATATTTAAATATTCTAAGTATCGTTCTTGAGTTTTTTTATAACTTTCTTCTTATATGCTTCAAGTACAGTTAATTTTTTCCCAAATTAAAGTTGTTCTTGAACATACAGTCAATTTCCATATTTGAGGGTTAGTTTCACATAAATTTTATGATTTGGCAGTTCGTATTGAAAATTACATTCATGTTCAAAATAGTTTAACTATCGCTTTGTTATTAAGTATATTCAAAGGTAAGCACTTTTGAATAATTAATGAAAATACACACATATGTATGCATGTATATATATATATATATATATATATATATATATATATTATACCATGACTTGAAAATTGAAAAGAAGTTATCGTATCTTGAAAAGAGAAAGCAAGTTATAGTGATTTAGAGCCAAGGCTCACAAAGAAAGAAATTTTTTGAAACGGTATTGTAGAGATTAATATGCTTTTAGAAAGTATCTAAAGACTGATGATATGAGCAGCTATTATATTTTGGGGAGGATTATTTAGCACTGAGCAGTGCATGAATTTGAGGTCACATACCTCAAAACTATGTTACCGTTGTAGGTTTACCTTTGGGCTAAAAGTTGGATCCATAAGTTACGTTTTATCTTACACCCTGATAACTTGTAGGATGACTCCTTAATGTGGGCATGACATTAGACTCCATATTTCTCACATTATTTATGTCGATTAAGAGAAACACTCCCAATTTTGAGAGACTCAATATTTGTTCAAACTACTTATTATTTATGATGATTGTATCAAAGGTGTTTTCTACAAAATTCCAATTACTTGCTTTTGGGCTTATATTTCATGAGGTTTACAATTTAATTTTATATATACTTTTAATAATTCATTCATTTCACTATTTTATTTTTAGCAAATTAACAAGGAATGAGCCGATAAGTCTTTTGTTTCACATCTCCCAAGATATATATATTATGTTTCAAATTCCATAGTTATGTTAGTTTTAGTATTCTTTCTGCTTTTATGAACCAATGCATTCAAAGTATTGACTCTCTTTTTGTGTTGTAGATTATGGCATACAGACTTAGAACCGCGAATAGTCCTTTCATTAGACCTTTCTATATCAGCTTATGGTGAGTCCACTTTGCATCAAGAGGACTTGGTAATGAATTGTTAGATTTGCAACTTATTATTTAGTTTTAGTTCCTATTTTTACTTACAATAAAGGTAGCTTGGAGCCATGTCGTAGCAATATTTTCAATTCATGAGTTATAGAGTCCTTATTAAACATTAGAAAGTTGGATGCTTCATTGTCTTTTAAAGTCGATATTCAATATTTCAAGTTCAACTTTGTCTTATTTTTGGAGATTACTTCCATATTTATAATACTAGCTTCTGCATAATTTCAAAGTTGACTTTATAAATAGTTTTCTAGAACAAGGGTCCACTTGGGATACTCATGGTTCAAGGTGCTATGTTACATACTGGGTGTAGGTTCGAGGCATGAAAAACATGGTATCAGAGCATAAGGTTTAAGTTTCCTAGGGTGTCTATGAAGTCATGACTTGCAGAGTCCTAATTATGGGTGTGAAGCGCGCCACTTATAATCGGGAAGCTACAAGGAATTTAGGAAAGTTCCTTGTTTTTCAGGTTCTAGTTCGTGCAATGTAGTTACCCTACAAGAAATCTTCTGACCCTTACTCTTTTGTATTTCAGATCATGTCTCTAAAGCAAACTTTTTATTAGTGATCTACATTAACTTCTAACATCCCAACTGGGGCCAATGCCCTATTTGTACCTCTTACTCATGGAATAAAGACCTTTAATTGAGTCCAAAATTCTGGCCTGGATGCACCTACTGGGGTCTCATCTACCCCATCTAGTCCTCTAAGGGCTTCCAGAACCATCTTTACTCGTACTTATTCCCCTCAGGGTAAACTTTCCAATGCTATGTTCAAATAGACTATTCAAATGTATGCTCAGCTTGGGTCATCTTTTTCTCACTAGTTAGACAATGTTAGTTCTGCTAATGATTTCACAGACACTACTAGAGTTGGTTAATTGATGTGATTGAACCCCCAAGTTTTGACTAAGTCCCAAGTTAAAGAAGATCTCCAAGATTTTGTTGATGAGATGGTGAAGATTTTTAGGGTCATACATGTTAGTGATACTGAGGGAGTTAAGTTTGTATATTATCAGCTAAAGGGTAGGGCTTATCAATGGTACGATGAGTGGGATGGGATTAGGGGTGAGGATATTGAAACTGCAGTTTGGGAAGATTTTTTTATGGCCTTTCTTGATCACTTCTTTCCTTAAAAGTTGAGAGAGGCTACGTTTGAGAAATTCTTGAATTTGAAGCAAAGAACTATGAGTTTTAAAGAGTATGCTTTGAAGTTTACGTAGTTGTCACGCAATGCTCCAGAGTTAGTGTCTAATATGAGAGCCAAATTGAGGAAATTTCTATCTGGGGTATTTGATGATGTGAAAGTAAAGTGTAAAGGGGAAATGTTGAACTATGACATGGATATTTATAGGTTGGTGGTGTATGCTTAGTAGGTAGAAGAGGAAAATAAAAATATAGTAGATGTTGTGAATCATCAAAGAAAAAAAGAAAAAATCTATGGATTATGAGGTGAACCATAATAAAAATAGAAATAGGTCATTCTTATATAATAGATTATGCGGTATAGCTCTATCTTCAGCTAGTGTACCTATGACTAATTACCATTTCTCAAAGTTCTTATTAGTACCCTCATTGCGCTAAGTGTGGTAAGCCTCACCCGAAAGAATATAGGGTTGGTATAGATGGGTGTTTCATATGCATCTAGTTAGGTCACTTTCTAAAGGATTTTCCATCAACAAATTAAGTCAATGGGGTAAGAGCTTCGGATGCAGCATCATCAGCTACAAAAGACCATGTTGCCTATAGAGGAGCTACTTTAGGAACGGGTGGAGGTTAAATTACTTGTATTCCTTGACTAGCCCACAAAATCTTAAAAATCCTCTCAATGTTTTGACTACTAAGTTGTTTAACTTTCCCTATGCGTAGAAAGTTAGTGCACCCAAACCCCTATTTCTTGTCATGAGCTTTTTTAGCTTTGAACCTAGGTGACTAAGTAGTATGAGAGTGCTAGTGTTGATTTTGGAGGTCTTGTTTGGGTATGTTTGATGTGTTATTGTCCCGTGGGTTTAGTGAGAATGGTTTAGTAATTGGGAATAGTT
This sequence comes from Capsicum annuum, assembly GCF_002878395.1. Taxonomy (NCBI): domain Eukaryota; kingdom Viridiplantae; phylum Streptophyta; class Magnoliopsida; order Solanales; family Solanaceae; genus Capsicum; species Capsicum annuum. The sequence continues at coordinate 89,165,429 of NC_061116.1, read as the reverse complement.
GCAATCCTAAGTTTTTTACTTGAGTCTAAAGGGGAGATGGTGAATTTTTAAGCATAGAATAGTTAGAGTGTCATTAAGTTTCTTTCAGAGATTTGTACTTGTGAGTGACCATGTCTCATCTTGTTTGCATATTTCCTCTCCATGTTAGTTGAGAAGTTGCTATACTTCAGCTTTTGTATGTTAACACTTTCTCTCCTATTCCATGATCGATTCCTCGAGAAAGCACATAAATCCTTACTTATCATGTTAACTCCTAAGGGTAGTCCATATCCTCGGAGTCATGATTTTCGCGCTTTAAAGACTTTTTTCTATGTATGCTTTGTAGATATCCTAGTTTTAAGTTGAAATATCTAGACTCATGTTCTAGCCTACATGCAGAATAGGGTCATTGATGTTTTTGTTTGTTTTGTCATCTTAGAGTTAAATGATCCTAAGGGGAAGATATTGGAACACCCTACACTCTCGGGCTAGAATTTGAACTGTGCTTCATTCATACATACATAGACCAAAACCTAATAATTTCTATTTAGATATAAGTGCGAAGATCAATTATTTATTGTGGGGACATCTTTGTAGATGAATTGAGTCCATATAAATTTCCTAACTCAAATTTGAGTTGAGAACCTTCCTACCGATTGAGTTCTAGTATTTAATTTTACTAGGGGCAACTTTAAATGAGCATTTCTCCCAGAATATGAAGAGTTATGTTTCCTATTACCAACCAAATGAAAGGTATTTGATTCCTCTTTTCAAAAAATTTAATTTTCCCTTAATTCGATAACAAAGTAAAAAATTATAAGCATTTTTGTGAGCGACCAGTAAAGGTCCATGATAGGAGTATGACAAGGAGGTTATGCTCTATTTTCGGAGAGTGGTATTCCTGTTGTGCTCCATGATAAGGTCATTCTATGCCAATGGTCATAGTGATGCTAAAATCCCGTTCTTTCTTCAGTTTCTTGAGGGCAAAATTGACATTTATTTCCTAAATAATCCTATAACTAATAGTAAAGCGTTTTCCCCCATCCCATAACACAAATCCACCATTCCCTCTTCTCCCAAACTCTCAAGAACATTAAAAAGAAGGGTTTTCTCTTCAAAAATTCATACTTTCAAATCTCCAAATTTAAAGGATTGCTCCCACTGTTCATCTCTAAGGTACGTAAGAGCAATACCTTTTGAGGGGAACCTTGTTCATCCCCACAAGTGAGCCAAAATTCTATGTTAAGTCATTTCAAGTTAAGGTTTTGAAGATTTAAATATTCTAAGTGTCGTGCTTGAGTTTTATTATAACTCTTCTTATATGCTTCAAGTATTTTGATTTTTTTCCAAAATTAAGGTATTTCTTGAACATACAGTCAATTTTCATATCCGAGGGGCAGTTTTACATTAAGTTTATGACTTGGGAGTTTGTATTCAAATTGCATTCATGTTCTAAATGGTTTAACTATAGTTTTGATATTAAGTATATTTGAAGGTAAGCACTTTATGAATAATTTTTAAATTGGCCTATATATATATATTGTACCTTGATTTTAAAAGTGAAAAGAAGTTATCATATCCTTAAAAGATAAAGCAAGTTATAATGATTTAAAGCTAATACTCACAGAGAAAGAAAGTTTCTTGATATGGTATTGTCATGTATTTTTATAATATATTTTAAGATTTATGATATGAGCAGCTATTTTGTTTTGGGAGGATTATTGAGCACTGATTAGGGTATGAGTCTGAATCACATGCCCTATAATTACGCTGCCACTTTTGGTTTACCGTCGCGCTAAGAGTTGGATCAATAAGTTCTGTTTTATCTTACACCTTTATAATTTGTAGGATGTCTCTTCTTAATATGGTCAAGATATTAGAATCTATGTTGCTCACATGGTTTATGTCCGTTAAGAGAAACTCCCTTAATTTTAAGAGACTTAATATTTGTTCAGGCTACTTGTTATTTATGATAATTGTATCAAAGATGTTTTCTAGGACATTCTGATTAATTATTTCTGGAATTATATTTCATGAGTTTTACTAGTTGAGTTAATATATTCTTTTAATAATTTATTCATTGCACTACTTTAGTCTCGACAAATTAACAAGGGGAGAGTCGATAAGTCTTTTGTTTCACACCTCCCTACACCTCCCTAGTCATGGCATATCTTATTTTTAAATTTCAAAGTTATGTCAGTTTTAGTTTTCTTTCCACTTTTATATACTAACACATTAAAATTATTGATGCATTTTTTGCACTATATCATTTTATGATGTAGATTCTGGCGTACAGACTCAGGACCACAACCAGACCTCTTATTAGACCTTCCTTGTACCCGCTTGCAGTGAGACCTTCTTGCATCCAAATAACTTAGTGATGATTTGTTAGAGTTTCAACTTATTTGATAGTTTCATTTCCAATTTTTAGTTCCAACAAAGGTAACTCGGGGCCATGTCCCAGCATCTCTTTTCATTCATGAGTTATAGAGGCTTCAGTAGACATTAGATAGTTAGATGTTTTGTTGTGTTGTAAAGTTGATATTTAGTATTTCAAGTTAAAAGTTATCTTATATGGAGATTTAGCCCATAACTGTATTTCAAGCCAAGGGACTGCTGAAAATCACTCATGGTTCCAGGTGCCTTGTTACGTCCAGGGTGTAGGCTTTTGGCATGACACAATATCACCAGCTTACCTTTATAAATTTTTTAATACATGATTTTTTTATAATACTGAGATTATCTTTCCCACTTACCCCAACCAACACAAGAGATGGTTTGGTCTTTATAAACATTACTCTATGTTCGATATGGAAATTCATATTATCAATACTTATTTATCTACTTGTTATTTTGGCTTTTAGCTTAATTTTTCATGATTCATATCATTTGCCAGTTAACAATTTTTTCATCTGCATTAAATATAAATGGATTGAATATTTAAACCATCTTTTAAACTCATTTGGACCCGCTTGTTTGCCACTCCTTCCCCCAAACCAAACATCTCCCAATAAAAGAGGGATTTTGGTCCTTTTATAAGAATTAAAATCCAATGGTTTGGTGTCATAAATTATTGATCCATATTATGTGTTTTATTCTAGAATTTTATGGTTTAAGATGGATGAATAACAATGCAAGCAGAGGATATTTTTATCAAGTAAAAAGATTTGTTATGTAATAGTCTATTTAATTGTTGGTACCCTAAATACTTTTGTGCACTGAGTGTTTACACCAAATCAATAGATGCATGACATGTGTTTGAGCTTACATAATTATTAGTTAATCGTGGTTAGTTAATGTATATTTACTTTATTAGATTACTTAACTATGACAAGTTGTAAACTTAGTATAAACACTCTATGTGAGTAAATTTTACCATGAGAAAGGTAGGATGTAGAGGGCGGACTGAACAAAAAAAGATTTTAAGACGAGAATTTTCGAAATTGATTAATGAGTGATTCAGAACATTGTTATATATATATATATATATATATATATATATATATCGCTTTCATAGAAAATGAATAGATATTAACACAGGAGATTTGTACATAAAATTTAAGAAATCTTTATAGATCATTTTCTTCAATTTAAATTGCAAGTGTGGAATAATAGTGGAGTGTCATTCCGGCTTGTGTTTGGTGGACTATATGGAATAATGAAACTCATGATATCTTGAAGACATAGGCAGGAATATAAATAGTTGTTCTGAATTACTTATCCATTTACAAAATCAAGATAGGACTAATTACATTTTTCTCATTTCACTCTTACAGTTAACTCTCTTTGAAATTGTAAACAAATTATTTGTAAAGATCTAATATACTCCCTCCATTTCATTTCACTTGGCTCATTGAATAAATATAGTTGTATTATTTTACATGTTCAATTTACGGAATTAAGAGAAGTTTATCATTTTCTTCTAATACTACCCCTATCATTTAAAGACTACATAAAATATTAGTGGTCAAATTCAGATTTTCAAAGAATAATTAATAAGATTAGTTTAATAAAATAAACTTCTAATAATTATTTGTTTAAATGGAGTGTCAAGATAATATGAACCAAGTAAAATACAATGGGGGAATGATATCTAAAGGTATAAACGTAGAGGAACAAAGCAACTACATCAGTGAGTTCTAATTGACTTTAAAATGTATATTTAATTTTGGTACTAAGACCTGTAGAAAAACTTTTAAACAGTAAACACACAAGACAATTGACTTATTTGTATCTGCAAAAATGTACATTTTTTTCTATAAAATTTTTTGTTACTTTATTCTCCTGATAAAGTTTTATCTACTTTTTATTCATCAGATTCTGAGAATTTGAAAGGAAGGAAATTTGAAAGATGCTTACAGTCATGGAAAATGAAAGAGAAAGAGGAAAAGGGGATGGAAACAACTTAGCAGTATGTCAACACTCCCTCCGTTCCTAAATAAGTGGCATCTTCAGCTTGAGACCTTAAGAAATTACTCATTTCTACAAAATAAAGAGTGCTTTTACTAACTTACTGTTATGAACCAATTATCCCACATTGGAAAAATAGAGAAATGCTAAGGGCATTATAAGTCAAATGGGTTCTCCCACCTATTAGACTAGTCTTTTGGGTTGGACTTTCCCGTTTGATTTATAACATTGGTGCTTTCATTGAGAGTCCCATGCGTTGGGCCGTGACTCGGAGTGGTGGCCTGCGTGCTAGGAGTGGTGGCTTGGACCTAAGAGGGGCGCCGACTAACTAGGCGTAGCCGTGACCAACGAGGATCGATCAGACTCACCTAAACCTTAGACCCAAAGCCACAAATATCCAAGAACCAAATACATACTATATAACCTAAAAACTATAAAGTTACAGCAAGTTAATCGCATTACCAAAAACTAACCCTTTTTCCCCTTTTTATTCACTGTGTTTATTTACTATAAATGCCAGACTAGTATGTTTGCTATTGCTTTTTTGTATGTATTATTTTTCTAATAATTCATCTATATGCATTTTGAATTCTTTTAAACCATCAAAGAAAAAATAAAATCAACCACACGAGATACCAAATTTACATAGAAAATCCTTGATGTGAAAAGTAAAAAAATCACAGGATCAAAAGCTTCACTACAATCACAAAGAGTTATAATATTGTTCTTCAAAATTGTCCACAAAACAAGTGCCAAAAAAGAACAACAGCACAACAAGATTGCACCAAACTTGAGAAGAAATGAGAGAATTCACTCAAACTGATCTACTGTTCATGCCTCAAAACTAGAAACTACAATGACCAAATATGGTATCTACCGTTGAAATGCAAGAACATGATGTAGAGAACCCCTAGTTGAAAAATAAGCACGATTAAATGGTTAACAAAGTGGAAAATACAGGTTTAAGCGGACTGCCTGAGTAGAAATTTCTTCGAACAAAAGAACACAATTTTCTCTCTCAGAAACTCTCAAGGACAGCTGCACCTCTATTTTCTCTCTTGTGTATGCTGAAAATAAGACCTTAAGAAGCCTTATATATACCTCATAGAAGTGGGCCAATGAGTAAAATTAAGTTGGTCCAAATAAAGCTTTATTTACCCACATAGAAAGAAAAAAGGACCCATAATCCAATAATTCTCCTTCTTATGAATATGTGGAGGAGACCGTCATCTTGGCGATCAAGCAACAATCTTCAAACTTTTCTCTTGTCAAAACTTTAGTTATCATATCGAAACCATTATTACACATATGAATCTTCTCAAGTTCAAGAAACTTTGAATCTAATGCATCTCGAATCCAATGGTATCTCACATCAATGTGTTTAAACCGACCATGAAATATAGAATTCTTGCTAAGATGTATAGCACTTTGACTACCATAATAAATTACATGCCTCTCTTGAACACAACCAAGTGACCCCAAGAATATTATCATCCAAAGCATCTCTTTATAATCTTTAATGATAGCAATACGCTTAGTTTGTGTAGTAGATAGAGCAACAAATTTTTGTAACTTAGATTTTCAAGACACAGCACCCTCTACAAAAGTAATTAAATACACTGAAGTAGATTTGCGAGTATCAACATCACCAACCATTTCTAAATCAGCATAACCATAAGGAATAGGATTTCCTATGCAAAAACATAAATTCAAACTAGAAGTGTCATAAAGATATCTCATAATTCAGTTCACCGCATTCCAATGTTCTCATTCTGGATTAGAAAGAAAACGGCCAATAATATCAATAGCATGAGAATTATCTAGTCTTGTACAAACCATTCCATACATCACACTACCAATGGTTGAAGCATCAGGAACATTCACCATATCTTCATTCTCATCATCACCAAAAGGACACTGCTTAGTGCTTAATTTGAAGTGCATAGAAAAATGTGTACTTACAACCTTATCCTTATCCATGTTGAACCTTCGAAGTATTTTCTGAATGTACTTCTTTTGTGATAACCATAATTCCTTGGACTTTCTGTCATGGATAATCTGTATGCCAAGAATTTGTTTTGTTGGTCCTAAGTCTTTCATTAAAAAAACTTACATAACTCTTGCTTCAATTTTTGAATACTACAAGTATTATGACCAACAGAAAGCATGTAATCAATATAAAGAAACACAATAATAAAGTCACCATTAGAGAATTATTGCATAAAAACACAATGGTCTGATGTAGTCTTTTGAAGCACAGCTAACTCATAAAGGAACCAAACTTCCTATATCACTACCCGGGAGCTTGTTTCAAACCATTCAAGTTCTTCAATTTGCAAACATAATTCTATTTTTCCTTGAATTCAAAACCTTTTCGAATCTCCATAAAAAATAATTTCATCTAAGTCACCATGGAGAAAAGTAGTTTGAACATCTATTTGTTCAACCTTTAAATCTAGACTTCCAACTAAGTCTAGACCAGACGAATGGATGACACTTCACCGCTGAAAAGAATATCTCATCAAAATCAAGTTCCTTTTTATGGTTGAATCCGTTCACAACCCATCTAGACTTGTATCGTGGAACTGGTTACCATCTCTATGTTTCAAATGAAAAAACCACCTATTTCTCAAAGCTTTTCTATCTTTAGAAAGCTTAACCAAATCAAAGGTAAGATTATCATGTAAAGATTTAATCTTATTTTTCATAGCATCAAACCACTTTTTGTCTTCACTATCTATGGCCTTATCAAAACTCTTAAGTTCTTCCCTGCCATTCAAGAGTACACACTCATTGGGAGAATAACGAGATGAAGGTATTCTATCTTTAGTAGATCATCTGAGAGAACTCTCTGGAGCATCAATAACTGGTTATTGATCAACCATGTTAACTTGCACTGGAGCATCAACAACATCATTTTGATTATTCCAAACATGATCATCATCTACATTATCAACTTCATTTTTATCATCATAAAGATTTTCTTCAAGAGCAATATTCAAAGGAACTGGATCAATATCAACTAGGATCTCACTATTCTGAGTATCAACCTTCTCAACTTTATCAAAGTCTTTAATTATTTGGTTTTCAAAGAACACAACAACCTGGCTTTCAACAATTTTCTTCTTAGTTAGATCATAGAAATAATAGCCAAATTAATCTTGAGCATAACTAATAAAGATATATTACCTAGTTTTAGCATCTAACTTTGGCGTCTCATCCTTAGGACCATGCACAAAAGTTTTACACCAAAAGAATCTAAGATATTCATAAGAAAAATTCTCACCAGACCAAACTCTATCAGAGAAATCACCATCCAAAACAATAGTAGGAGATAAACTGATAACATGAGTAGCAGTATTAAGTGCTTCCGTCCAAAAGGAATTTGGTAGCTTAGCATTTGAAATCATACATCTAACCCTCTCAACAAGAATTTTGTTCATCCTCTCTTTTAAACCATTTAACTAAGGAGTGTTTAGAAAAGTTTTTTGATGTCAAATACCCTACTCTCTGCAATATCTATCAAAAGGACCAATATACTAACTATCATTATCTGAGCGGATGCATTTTAATTTTTTCCCTGTCTGTATCTCAACTAAGGCTTGAAAATCATAGAACACATCAATTATTTGATCCTTGAACTTCAAAGAGAATACCTAAATTTTTCAAGAATGATCATCAATAAAAGCCAAAAAGTAAAGTGCACCACCATGAGACCTTACTTTAGAGGAACACATAAATCAAAATGTACTGACTTCAGTAAATCAAGATTTTTTTAAGGTCGATGACTCTGAAAAAAATTCTTTTCTATTTACCAGCTAAGTAATAAATACACTTCTTCAACTTTGAATGTTTAACTCCAGAAAGTAATTTTTCTTAGCCAAACTTTCAATCCCCTTCTCACTCATATAACTCAGCCTTTAATGTCATAACTTTGATAAAATATCATTCTCCACCATTTTTACGGAGCCTCTAGAAGTAGAGCCCTAAAATATGTACAAGTTAGACAACTTGTCATCTTAAGCCACAACCAGAGAAACTCTAGTAAGATTCCATTGGCTAGCACTGAGGGTGTGATTATAAACCTCATCATCAAGGTTCCCTGTAGAATTAGATTCAAGCAAATATCTAAAGTATGTTTGACATTGTTGAGATATAATCTCAAATCATTGTTACTTTTCAAACAAATAGTATAAATGACAAGTACTTCAATTTTATCATTATTTCCCATTTTCTATTTTCCAAAATTACCTACAGTATAAGAATAAAATTATTCCTTCTTTGGTGTGACATGAGAAGTAGCACCAGAATCTATAAACCATCTAGACTCATCTCGAACAGGATTAATGACATTCTCACCACAAGCAACAAGAAGATTCATCATTAGAAACAACAACATGATTTTCATTATTACCTTCTTTCTTTTGTTGTCTCATATCATTCTTATGCTTGTGACATTATTTCATGATATGCCTATTTTGATTGCAATAGTCACATGAAATATTCTTGAATTTGGACTTTGACTTGCTTCAACTTTTATCCCTGTCATTCATACCTCTGGACTTATTTCTCCACCTCTCTTAAATAACCAAAACATTAGAGTATGAGATGAAGAGGGTGAGGCTTGAGATTTTCTTCTCATCTATTTATTTTAGACACCACTCTTAGCATATTCCATATTTACAATACTACTAGGAACAAAACTATGCAATGAAACTCGAAGAGTTCCCCTAGAGTATGGTTTAGTATTAAGAAAACACAATTCTTGAATTTATTCATCAAAATTTACACCCATTCCGAACAATTTGTCAAGGACACCCGTAAAATCATTTATATGATCAGAAATAGGACCGCCCTCTATATACCTGATATTCATTAATTTCTTAAGCAGGAACAACTTATTATTGCTAGTTTTTGAAGTATAAAGTGTCTAGAGATTATACCACAAACTTATGGCATGTTTCTCAATCATAATACAATGTATAACATTATCTTCAACCCATTGTCTAATATATCCATAAACCTTTAAGTTCTTAAATTTCCAATCATCATTTGTCATGAACTAAGGTTTATTAGATACAAACAAAGGCAAATGCATTATCTTGATAAATAAAAGATCTTTCATCTTGCCTTTTCCAAGTATGATAATTACTACCATTTAAACATACTATCTTGCTCATATTTTTCTCCATCATTCAAATAAAAAATCAATAACAATGTATACTTCTATACCACTTTATTAGAAAAGGCAAGAGCAATATCAAAGTACACGATAGAGTAGCAGTAGAAGAAATCCAAGTCTAAATTTTCCCTATCAATTTGAAGTAAGAGAAAACAAACTAAACCAATTGAACAAAGAATATGTGGAAAATATATCAACCAAACAAATACGAGAAGACAAGAAAACCAATCATATGAGACACCAAATTTACGTGAAAAAACTTTTGATGTAAAGATTTAAAACATGGGACCAAAGCTCCATTATAATCATCAATAGTTACAATATTTTTCTCCAAAATAAGCCACAAAAAATTATCAAAAAAGGAGAAACAAGACAACAAGATTTCACCAAAACTAAATAAGAAAAGGAGAGAATTTACTCAAAAGTATCTATTGTTCACACCTCAAAATCAGAAGCTATAGACAACAAACTATGATCTCCACCGTTTTAATTTAATAACCATTCGTTGAGAATCCCTTGTTCAAATATGAGAACGATCCAACGGTTAACAAAGAAGTAAACATAGTTTTAAGCAGATTGTCCGAGCAGAAATTTCTTGGAGCAAAAGAACATAATTTTCTCTCTCACAAACTCTCAAAGACGGCTACACCTCTAGTTCTCTCTTATGTATGCTAAAAATAAGACCTAAATAAGCTTTATATATTACCGTTAGAAATTGGCCTATGAGCAAAAATGAGTTGGTCCAAATTGGAATTTACTTATCCATAAAGGAGGGAAAAAGACCCATAGCCCAATATCACAAAGACACTCTTACATAGTGTGATATTGTATGCTTTGGGCCAAGCTCATATGGTTTTCCCAAAAAAGCCTCATACCATCCTTATATGTAGTTTCTCAATTCCTTCAGCTACTAATGTGGGACTTTGATTCTTACACCCAATATGTGCATCATGTCTATCTTATCCTCATGAATTATATCAGTGATTGTATTACCTTATGACATCATTCTATATCAAGTGACACCATGAGTAAGGGCTAGTTGAATTTCTTCCTTCTGAATCTATCATATATCCAAATTTCTTACTGAATATGTTTTTCCATTGGAGACTTAGTATGAGGTTCTTTAGAATATGTGTGGTAATATGAGAGATTTCTATGAGTTGACATGAATGGTTGCATTGAGCATAAGATTATTGAATATGTCTTACCACAGTTTCAACCTATGTCAAAGAGAGTTGGACTCTTATTTTGGGATGGAAGATTAGTAAATATTCTCAAGTTTTCAAGCTAACTCATTTATTCTAGAATAGTATTACAATTAAACTAAAGGTGATGCCCATATGTTTTACAAATTTCAAAGCTACAACTTCAATAAAAGTTGCAGGTTTCACTAAGTAGCTTCTGGAAATACCTCTGAACATTCTTAGGGAATATCTGATTCATCTACAAGAGCTCAAAGTAACTGTTATTGCCACCAGCACTTTAGGGCCTAAAACATTTATGTAATGATAGAGTTCCTATTAGTTATTCTTATGGATTAGCCTAAGGACTTTATTCATCATATAAAATTATTTAGTCTTTTGGCATGTGTTGGAGCACTTACCAAGAAAGTATTAACTCTTGCTCATAACTTTGAAGATAAATCATGGAGTACCTATATAACAAATCGAGCAACTCTAGACTTACTGGAAAATATTAAACCCGTAAAGGACGATCATGAACATGTTAATTTGAAATCCCTATACCCATGTCAATAGTGCTTCCCCCATGTGTGATGGATCTCTCTTCATGCATCAGTTAATAATCCACTTAAATGATTTAATAGATTCCAAGGCTTATTCAATTTCTATGTTAAAGAAAGAATTAGACTGGTGAAAATATATCTAGAATTCATAATTTCTTTCTTTGTGCATATTGAGCCAAAATTGAATAAATATCTTTGGGCCCATATTTTAAATATGATGTACAAAGCAAAAGATGTCATTGATTAAATTTTTGTAAGAGATAATGGTCTCATACATCTTATTTTTCAATTCCCATTATCATAAAAAAGATCAAGCTTATCAAAAAGTTGTCTCTAATTTATTTGAGAAAACTTCCAAGAATAGTAGTTATGCTATTGTAAACTCTACCAAGAAGGCAGTTGAAAGTAAGTCATTGATAGCTGGTAAAATAATTGTAGGTTTTGAGTAAGAGACACTCCAGATAATTAGTAAGCTCAACAGTGAACCAAAAGATCTAGATGTCATTTCAATCATTGGTATGTCGGGTTCAGGAAGAACTACATTGGTGTACAAATTAAACAATGATAAGTCAGTTTATAGTGATTCAACATTCCCGCATGGTGAACAATAAGCCAAGAATATGATGAAAATAAATTTTTGGAGAAAATTTATAATCAAGTTACTGGTTCGGATTTGAAATTAAGTAAGGATATTGATGTTGCTAATAAAATATGAAAACAACTATTTGGAAAGAGATATCTTATTATATTGGATGACTTGGGGGATACCACAAAAGTTGAGAAAGGAAGTAAAATTATTTTTACTACTCTAGAAAAGGAAGTTGCTTTGCATGAAAAACGCAACATTATTCATCTTAACCTTTGATTGCTAAGATAAGAAGACAGTTGGGAGTTATTTGAGCAAAACGCATTCAGAAAAGAGTGTTTACCTAATGAATTATTAGACATTGGAAAAATAATAACCCAAAACTGAAAAGGGTTTTCTTTGGTGATCGATCTGATTATTGGAGTCATTACAGGCTTTGAATAGAAAAAGATTATGTGGCTTGAAGTTTGAAATAATATGAATTAATTTATTCATAATATTGAAATGGAAGTGATGAAGGTTATAGAATCAAGTTAGACTAATTACCAGATCATCTAAAGCCATGCTTTCTTTACCTTGCACATTTTCAGAAGGAAAGTGAAATTTATTTCAGTACCATCAAATATGTATGGTGTACTAAAGGACTTGTGGAACAAATTGAGATAAAGAGTGTGGAAGAAGTGATGGAAGTTTATTAGGATAATTTAAATTTTAGTAGCTTGGTAATTTTTTTCAATGAGATAGGTGATGCACCATCTTGTCAACTTTATGATCTTATGTGTTACTTTTGCTTGATAAAAGAATAAGATATGTAATGTTTATTTGACTCATGTGCTCCATTTTCTTATTTTTCAAATTTGATGTATAGTGAACATAAGTTATCACTGTGAACTCTTTGGGCCTAACAATTTTTCTTGTTCAGTTTAAAAAAGAAAAGCAATTTTTGTAAACACCTTTATTTTTTGACAATAGTTGTTGACAAAATAGATGATTGTCTTTCTAATATATGCCGTTTAAGAGACTTGAGGCTTCTTAGTGTGTTGATCCAAGGTAGCTCTTTTATCATGGTAAAATATTCTGTTCTGAATGAAATATGCATATTGAATCATTTGAGGATCTTAAGCATTCGGATAAAAGTCAAAACACTACCTTCATCTTTCTCAAACCTCTGCAATTTAGAAATCTTGATGGTACATAATGAAGGATCAACTTTGGTACTATTATCGAGAATTTGAGATCTTGTAAAGTTGAGAGATTTGTTAATGATTTATTTTTGTTTATTTGATATAGATACACATGAACCAATACTAATAGTAGAGGACCCAAAGTTAGAGAACTTGAGAGTGCCAAATCTACTCATTTTTTCCTATTTGAAAGATGCAGAGGATATTTTGAAAAGCTTCCCCAATCTTCAAAAGATTTTTGTTTCTCAAGAAATCACGGGATCATTCAACAAAGTGATATTGGTTACCACATTTGGATTTCCTGACTAAACTAGAATTCCTCAATATAAAATTTAAAAGTTTAAATTCAAATGACTATGGACCCTCAGTAGCGACAAATTGGTCGTGGAATTTTTACTTCCCTTTGAATTTCAAAAAATTAAAGTTGTTTAACTTTCCTCTAACATCTAATTTATTATAAAAAATAATGAGATTGTGCAACATTAAAGAGTTGACCTTGTTAACTCAATCATTCAGGGGGAAATAGAAAATAATGAGATTGCTAACATTAAGATACAAAATTTTATACATATGTTTGTTAAAAAAATCATAATTTGAAGCATAAATAATAAAAGTTTCCTTCTTTTCTACAAATATTCTCTGTCTTTGTAAGAAACCAGTATCTTTTCTTATTTACCCCAAATCCTCCGCCGTGGTCAGTTTACCTCTTAGTTCATGCGTTGCTTCTATGCCTCATACTCTAAGTTTTCTACCACTGAATGTCAGTGACTTTAATTGTAAGTCTCTCCTTGAAACATACAAGGGATTGCTGACTCTCTGATATGATAGGAAAGAAGAAAGAGAAACAAAAGGTTGGCAACCTCCGTACTATTTTAAAGTTATCTTTATCTCAGTTTTTAAGTTTGTTTTTCCTAAAAAGAAAATCTTTTAAGAAATAACGTCATCACAAACAATTAAATTTTTTTCAGGTAATGAAGGCATTGAGAATTCCAATGCAACAACAAATTGGATCTTTGTGGGCAAGGAGTTTTAATTATCACCAGGGCTGGAAGAATCAATAACAATATTCATTTCACATTTATGTGAAACAGTAAGTGTTATTAAAAATCCTCTAGCACCTATTAATGCATCATTGTTGAATACCCCATCTAAAACTTCAGACAAATTAGTTCTAGAATAATGTACTAGTCTTAAAGTGAATGGAAAAGATGAAGCTTTGCATTCAAGCCAGAATTTAGTTAAGAAAACAAAGTTTAATTTGAGTAATAATACTAAAGGTTGTTGTGATAGTATAAGGAAAGATGAAACAATTAATCAAAATAATTGATCAAAAGTTTATGCCATATTCTACAGAAGTATTAAATTTATCCTAGGTAATGGTGCTACTAAGAATATCAAATTTCTTCATCCTAGGTAATGGTGCTACTAATGCGTCGATCACGGCTAATGTGAGTGCATGATCGCACCAGCTGAGGGCCCAGGAAGGGATTATTTTAATACTCTTTTTAGCCAAGATTTGGCTATTTTCTCCATTGTCTTATGTCCTAAAACCCTAATAGAGAGTAATTGAGTCTTGGCTGTTGATTGGGAGCTTAGATAACTTGCATAGTTATGATTAAAGTCGAATCTAAGGTATGAATCCTTTAACTTTAGTACTATATTCTTGATTGTTTGACCCAGAACTCCAATGACTTGAGGCTTGATTTTAGCCCCAAATATGGTTGATTTGCACTAATTTCTTAAGGGATATAACTCCTTAATGGTATTTGAACTATGAGTTGTTCTCAGAAACTCATTTTTCGTATGTGGGACTCATTTAGAGGTTTTTGGTGTCATTTGGACCCAAAGAACAATGGTGCAATATAATTGTGGTTATTCTCATAATAATGCATAGATTATGTTTTTCTACTCGTTGAAGAAACTTCAAGGAAAGAGAAATTAAAGATTTTTTGTTCATAAGTTATATTTGGATTTGAGGTAGGTTAGGCTTACTTTTAGTTAGATTGAACTTTATTATAGTATTACTTTGACATCTTGATAATATTGGGCAGGGTCTTAGATATTGAAGTGGTAGATGGTAGTGTTTGGGATTAGTTGAATCACTTAGGCTTTTGAACACATAAAGTGTGGTATTTGAATCATAGTCTAGAACCTTGGTTAGTTGGACTTGTTATCTCATGAATAGCATGAGAATGCTCTAGTTGCTCTAGTTAGATGAAAGTGACTTTGTTCACTCATCATAAGAGTAAGTTTACCTAGATATGCATAGTTGAGAAATTGGCCTTAGATGCTTGGATGACTTAAGAGTTATACTTGAGGAAGAATAGTCCTATAGAACTATTGTGGATTGATAAACCTTTGAGACATAATTTAGATAACTTAGTCTAATTTAGGGTGGAAGTTAAATTTGAAGAAGATAATTTGAGATAGTAGAAGAGAAACTTGACCCACCTTACACTTAAGCTATGTAGATTTATTAGGACCCAGATGCTTGTTAAACGCCTAGGATATGCTTTGGTATTATGGTGTGTAAACCTGGTAAATAGGTTATTTATGATATTGGTTTTGGAAATAATGTGCATACTTGATTGATTATCTTATTTTTATTACTTTGATTGCATTAGAAAGTCTTGTAAATTGTACCTAAGGCTATGCTATCACTTAAATCATCAAACAGATTACCATGTGAGGCTTGGATTATGTTATTACTTATATTATGTTCAATTATGATGACTAAACTAAGGTTGTGCTAAAGATCCTCTTGTGCTAATAATGTAAACTATGTCTAATAAGAGAGATTCTAGAAAATATAAGCACGACTTTAATTGACCATGCTAATAATCATGTCAAGCTCGGTAATGTTTTGAGTGTTCACACCATATAATTATGCATGTTCATGCACTTACTATTATAATGTATTGGTGGTAAATGGTGAGGTACCATGTCACGCCTTCCTTTACTTTTCTTACACTTTATTGTTTGTCAGGTTTGTACTTGTTATTGATTTGGCTGTATACATATATATATATATATATTGTTGTCATGATGAATATTGATATTATGGTGATGCCCGGTAAGTTTGGAGGATACATTGATGATATGATGATGTCCATTACATCAAGAGGATATATTAATGATATTATGATGCCTGGTAAGTCTGAAGGATATATTGATGATATTATGATGCCTGGTATATTCGAAGGATATATTGATAATATTATGATGCCTGATAAATTCAGAGGATATATTGATGACATTATGATGCCCGGTAAGTCCAAAGGATATATTGATGATGTTATGATGCCCGGTAAGTTCGAAGGATATGTTGATAATATTATTATACTTAGTAAGTCTAGCGGATATATTGATGATATTATGATGTATGGTAAGTCTGGAGGATATATTGATGATATTATGATGTCTGGTAAGTTTGAAGGATATATTGATGATATTATGATGCTCGATAAGTCAGAAGGATATATTGATGATATTATGATGCCCGATAAGTTCGAAGGATATATTGATGTTATGATAATTCCTGGTACATCCAGAGGATATATTGATGATATTATGATGCTTGATAAGTCTGAAGGATATATTGATGATATTATGATGCCCGGTAAGTTCGGAGGATATATTGATGTAATGATAATGCCTGGTACATCCAGAGGATATATTGATGATATTATAATGCCCGGTACATCCGAAGGATACATGGATGCTATGTATGGTAAACATGTGTATATATGTGTTTATGTGTGATTATGCCTTTATATGATTACATCTGTATGTTCCTTGAAGATATGATGTTAATCTTGGGATGTTGGTTATAATTCTTCAATCTGAATCACTTGTCTAGTGGTGTAATTCTTCCTAGTGTCGAATAGTGAATAGAAGTAGAATATGCCGAATAAAGAGTTAAGGCTAATTGGTAAGTAGAATCTTGTGTAAAAATAAGAATTCACATAGTAGAAGCTTTTGGCTTGAATAAAGGGATTAACTAAGGGATATTGCCTCGTTAAATGAATTATGTATTAATTAGTTGACTACTAAGTGACTAATTTACTTGATGACTAGAAGTCTAGAATACTCTGTAATAGACCTTGATAGTTGAAATATGATAACTAGGAATTATGGTTGTTATGTGGTCAATGGTGATAATAGGTTAGCATTGGTGATGATTAACGGTATTGATGACTAAAGTAAAATGTTGTTGGATTGTTAAATGAGGATTTGTAGACTTTGATTCTAGATAGAAAGAGGCATTAATTGATAGATAGATATGTGCATTTGACGATATGTAACCTTGTCCCTATATAATTACTAGTATGCCTATGATGACTAGAATTAAGATTTGGTCTAATGGCATCTAAGGATTAGTAGTGCATCTTGACTAGGGGTGGATATCATCTATCTAGTGAATTATAGTTAGTGCTAACTCGTGGTTGAGGTTTAAGTGAAGAATCGGTTATGCTATAATTAGAGATCCAATAAGGACTAGTGGTTAGTAGCCTAATAATAATAAGTATTGGTTAGTTAATAATGACTAGATAGAGTGCATTGATATCATAGATATCTAAATGTCTATATGACTATGGTTATGTTTACCTTGGTATGTGTTATTTGAATTATGGTAATTGGTGATGATGAGGATCTTGGTAAATGACCATTGATGGGTATTGTGGAAATAGTGGAATAATGAGAAATTGGTTATATGTCTATATACGTTGATGATTGATCTATTGTTGCACTCTCTGGTGGAATGGGACGTCGTGATGAGTTTTTTTACTTTATGATCTTTTGGGTGTACTTCGCGGTGGTATGGTACATTGTGGTGGGTTCTTTTACTTTATTCTCTAATGGATGTATTTGCATTGAACTCAGTGTTTATGTGATTGTAATTGTATTAGTGTTTCTTTACACTTCTGGATTTATTACTCATTTTATACGATGGTATTGGTATGTATTGATATGAGATGTCATATTATTTTTCTAGTTGATTAGTTATTTTGTACAGTGATGATAAAGACGCTTCAGGTTTGATTCTATACCTTAGCTTTGAAATATTGTCTTGCTTTATATCATCTTTATATCATAATTTACCTCAGTCGGCCGATGATCCCTACTGAGTACCCATTATTTTATTACTCATACTACCTTTCTGTACCCTTTTTGGTACAGACCCGAGTACTTGTTGCCACCGTTGAGTTGAGATCGTGCAGTATTGATCATTCGGAGACAGGGTGAGCTCTTGGTGTTTCAAGTCGCCCTTTTCCCTTATATCTTTATTCGATCTTTTTGTATTCAAGATGAATGTATAGAATATTTAGACTTTTGGGTTGTATTTCCTATTGTTATACTTAGATGATTTTGTACTGATATATTACCAGGTCGTGGGATTGGTCTTCTTATTTGATTATATTTTGTGGAACATTGTTGATCATGATTGTGTTTATCTATTTAGTCCCTTGTCGGGCATTTTTACCAAAGTAACCCATTTCCTTAGCTTTAGGTCACGACGTGGACTTAACTCCCGGTTGATTATAGTAGATACCATCATAACTCATGAATTGTGTCATGACAAGGTCCCAATGCTAAGGTGGAAAGGACATATATACTATGTGGATGGCAATTTCAAGCTCAATGTAGAAAGTATAGTGAAAGCTTATCTCCTTCAAAACCCTGATTCATTGATAATCAAGAAGGGGTGATTGAAATTCTCCTATGTTGCGCCCAAGCACAGACACAAGTATATGTGGTCCACCAAGTAGTAAAATGGCCTTATACAATCGAAGTATCAATCTCATAGGGACTTGTGTTAAACAACTATTCAATTCTAGTTCTACTATGAAAATTAACAGGTGCAAATGTAACCCAAAAGTATTTGAGAGTTAAAACAAAAAGTAAACTTGAACAATGAAGTAATATAAAAGTATTTGAAAAATATTGGGAAGAAACCTAGGGTTAAGGCTCTACAAAAAATCCTACTTCACTATATAACTTTGATGATTTTAGTTAATTATCTTCGTTGTTGGTTCACACGGTTGATTACATGATTTTGGTCTTTCAAATCTCTTACCAACTATCTAAATTAGCCATACAATTACATCATAGAGAGGGCTCCCAATAGAATTATTCACTTATCCTAAAGGTCACAAATTTGTAGAATAGTTAAAATAAGGATACAAGAGAAACCAATAATGATAAAAACCATAAACCAACTCAATTAATTGCATAAGTAATCATGTTCTTGGATTTAACCCTAGATGAGGGTGTTTAGCCACTCATCGACATACAAAGAATCATAAAGATAGAATCCATGTAATAATGCACAAATAAACTAACGTGAAAGAAGAAAAACCATAATTGAAGCCTCCTCAATCGTTTTTCAATGCCCCAAGGTTGTCCAGGGTGTTTATAAAAGAGTTAAGGTGTCCAAATTATCATAGAACCAAGTTTGCCAATTTTGAACTAGCAAACGTTCCACGCTAATATCGCGTTGCCTAGGCAGTATGGCACACTGCTATCATACTGACCTACTATAATATTCACCCTAAGGTGCTACCAAGGGTGTGTAAATCCCTTATAGCAGTGCTTAGGCAGCGTGGCACGCCCTTAAGTCAACAAATTCAATATTTTGACATCAAATACTCCATGCTTTTGGTTCTTTGTTCCTTGCTTCGTGGTTGTATTTCCTCTTCAAAAATAGATTTTGCATCCTCCTAATGTAATTTTTATCATCTCTCCAAGCTTCTTATACAATCAAACACCATGAATTAGAGCTCACAACATCATAGAAATAAATAAGAAAAGCTAGAATAGCACATAGCTCAAGCTAAAAGTACTAGTTTTCTCATTTGAATTCTAATTGAATGTTTTTATTCCAAACATGTTTGACACACCTTAAACATCTTAATTATATAACTTAAATGCTCAGTTACACAAAGATGGACTCATTACACACACGAGAAGTCCTCAAAACCAAGATAAATAAGGTCGGATAACAACACTTAGGTGCATAAATCCACCTAATATAATTCTACCTCAAGTCGACTAACACTATATATTAGTCGACATACCTAAACTACAAAGTTGATAAAAAAATAATAATAACAGTAAGTAAGTGACGAAAATTAAATAAACCACATAAGAAATTTATCCTTGTGCCAAACACCCTTGTGGTGTCTACTTCTAGTCCCTTTGGATTACAAGAGGTTTCCTTTAGAGAAATTGAAATGTCTAAAAAGTATTTCTCTACAGGCCTTGTGAAACGGCTTCTTGAAGAAAGGTATCAACCTCTACTAGTATAGCTTGTTTTTTTGCTCTCTATTGTGCTCTCTATAACATGTTACAATGACTTGTATAAGGCTAAGAAGTGACTAGATTTTTTTGCTCAAGCGAAGATGTACAAAATGAACCTATACTACCATGATCTATTTATACACCAGTAAGGATGTTTATGACCATTACATCTTTACACCTTCAGAATCTTGACTGATATTTGCTTGTCTTTTTGAAAAGTCTTGCCTTGATTCATGAGAATTAGAAGTTTCTTTCTTCTAATTCCATGCTCTATTAAATTGAAAAACCCAAGGGATTAAAAGGGTCACCTAGGTGGTGAATTAAATACCTAGATAATATAGTATGTCCATATCAGATACATCCATATTTTCTTCCTTCTATTCAGGCGCTAAATATAGTATTTCCTTTGTGATGCAATTTTCCATAGTCTTGAGATTTCTCTTGATTTTCTTTGTTTTCGTGATCATTTTTGGACTTTTATTTTTTGAGTATTGCTTCCCTTATTTGTCTTTGCTTCCTTTGTTGTTCTGCATATAATATAGGATTAATATAGTCATACTAAAAAGTATATCTGGGGCTTACAATCTCCTCCATTTTGGTGATGACAAAAAGTAAGACTATTCATTTCACTTCCTTTGGAAGAGTACTTCTGTATGGGCTATTGAGTTGGTTTCCCTTTATTTGACCTGATTTCCCCTTAGTTGAGTTGCCACCACTCCAATTATGCATTGTCTGGCTCCTCCTCAAAATATGCACTTATTGATGACTTGTACCTGCACTTTACCTTACTTGTACTTTATCCCCCTTTTGTATAATAAAAAAGGAAATATGAGAATAATAGGCAACATTAAAATGAAGAGAATAAAACATGATAGATGTCTTTGTCCATTAGGGATAGTCACGAAGGAGGAAAAGTGTCTAAGAGTTTGATTACAAAATGGTACAAATGCAAATTGTTTGATAGGGACACACTCCTATTTGAACCAAGGACCAAAGAGTTTTACTTCTTTTTCAAGAAATAGTTAGAGTATTAATCACCTTTCTGTAGAAAGAATCATAGGACCTTTGCACATTTTTGGAAAAGGTTGAGTATGATGTTTGGATAGTTACAACAAGTTCATTGTGAGAGGAGTTGGCTCCTACATTGATGGAGTGAACTTACTTGGTCAATTTGTTCACTTTCATAGCTCCCTAAACCTTTAGGTTGTCCACTGTAAGATTTAATTTTCCTAAATTTGCGATCGTACCTTGGTAACTTGAAAAAAAATTTCAACCATTTCTTCCAAAGAAAACATTTCTTCATCAAGACATAACAATCTTTCCTGCATCTCTTGAAATTCCTTCTGTAAAATAGTCATAGATTCGGCTGGAACCTTATCAATGTTGGTTTTCACAGAATGAGCTTTAGCTGAAGCCTTCTTACACCTCTAAAAGTCAACTGGCGCAGAACCCATGCTTTAAAAATCCTATATTTAAAGTATAGAGTTATAGGTCTAAACTAAGAGTGGCCAGTTCTTGACTTAGCAACTCCTCAAATTCATCAAGCCAGACGCTATTCATGTAAGGAACACATTAAAAGGAATAAATTTCAAATGCCTTTTCAAACAAGAGTCATATTACACAATTCTAGTGCCAAGAACTAGGGTTTTGAATTCACCACTTTCGAAGGACATACAAAGATTTGCATCAAATAAATGGACAAGGTCCTTATATATTTCCAACCTATATACCATAAAAAATAATTTTATCTTTTGAGTTTTGAAGATATCACTTACCAATGAGACTCGTTGAGTTGCTATAGATTTACCACTCTACTTGAGACCACAAACTTATTTTGGGAGAGTTTATATTTATCCTTCTGTTCAACTCTTGAAGACTTAGGCGTATCCTCCTAAGTGAAAGATCCATGAGTGTCTACTCTCAATTTTTTAAAGTAAGATCCTTTGTCACAGGTGGATCATTTCTTGGATGACTTTTCTATAGTGACATAGGATTTTTATTCAGAAGAGTTTAAGGAGAGATCGAGGATATATATGGAGAAGTTTTAGATAAGTCGGCTTCAGGAGAAGGATGAGAGTCCATATATCTAGTTTTGGGCATCTTTAGGTGTAGGATAAATTAAAGAAAAAGAGAAGAGAAGAGAGGTTTTATATTGATAGCTGAGAAGATAAGATGAATGGACAATCGACTAAAGAGTCATCGATAAAGGGGAATGAATGATGGAATTAATAGATTATTTAAGAAACTGAGAGAAACTTTAAAGAAACCACGAGAAAAGAGGGATACAAACTTTAAGAAGACACACAAGGATAATAAATGAGTGTAGATACAAAATTAAAAACATTAGACCATATAAGGAAAAAAGTACTTTTTTATTTTAAACATATGATGGTAAAAATTAAATGTTGGTGATACCCAACTTATTTATCAAAAAGAAGAATCTTTTATCTAAGAGAGGTTTTATAAACATGTCAGCAAAATAATTTTCAGAATCAACAATAGTTAAAATAAAATATTCACTTTCAACGTGATCTCTAATAAAATGATATTTGATGTCTATATGTTTAGCCTTTGAATGATGAACAACATATTTTAAAAGACTAATGGCACTAGTGTTATCACACATATTAGGAACTGACTTATATGAAAGATCATAGTTAAGTAGTTGATGCATGATCTGTAAAAGTTGAGTACTGCAACTACTAATATCCATATATTTGCATTTCATAAGAATAATGCAACAAAAGTTTACTTTTTGTTATGCCATGATTCTAATGAATCTCCAAGTAATTGGCAAGTTTTGCTTGTACTTTTTTAATCATTGTTATCACCTGCAAAATTAGCATTTGAATGTCCAATCAAATCAAATTGAGGACAATGAGGGTACCATAGACCAAGGTCTTGAGTTCCTATGAGATAAAAAATTATCCTTTTTACAGTTGTGAGATAAGATTCGTTTAGGGTTGACTGAAATTTTGCATATATGCACATACTAAATATAATATCGGGATGACTTAGAGTTAAATATAATAATTATTCAATCATTCATCAATACTTTTTCATTGATTATCGGATTTTAGATGGGTTGAAGGAATCATCAGTGTCCCAAAAGTCTTTCTCTTTTTCCATCCTGAATTTTTTACTCAACTCCTTTCAGTACTAGCTTATAAAGGTTGCAGAAGTTGACTGCCTAATTTGAATCCCCAAAAAGAAAGTCAGTTCTTCCATGAGAATCATTTCGAATTTCCTTTTCATAAGATTGGAAAGATTCTCACACAAAGACATGTTAGAACTTCCAAAAATAATATCATCCCTATAGATTTGTACAATAAAAATGTTAGATTCAATTTTTTGAATTAATAGAGTAGTATCATTTTTTCCTCTTTAAAAATTATTATTTAACAAAAAAAATACTCATTATACCAAGCTTTTGGAGATTACTTAAGACTATAAAGAGCTTTTGATAGTTAAACCACACAATCTGGGACAGACGGGTTTTTAAATCTAGAAGGTTGTTTGACAAAAACTTCTTTATTGATGAAACCATATAGAAAAGTTGTTTTGACATCCATTTGAAATATTTAAAACATTTAAAAGAGGCATAATCTAAGAGAATGGGAATGGATTTCAACCTTTCTATAAGAGCAAAGATGTCATTGTAATCGTTACCTTCCTATTTAGAATATCCTTGAGCCACTTCCTCTTTAAAAATTATTATTTAACAAAAAATATACTCAGTCATTCATACCAAACTTTTGGAGCTTACTTATGACTATAAAGAGATTTTAATAGTTTAACCACACAATCCGGAACAGAAGGGTTTTCAAATCTAGGAGGTTGTTTGATAGAAACTTCTTTATTGATGAAACCATTTAGAAAAGTTGTTTTCACATTCATTTGAAATATTTAAAACATTTGAAAGAGGCATAATCTAAGAGAATGTGAATGGATTTCAACCTTTCTATAAGAGAAAATATGTCATTGTAATCAACACCTTCCTATTTAGAATATCCTTGAGCCACTAACCTAGATTTGTTTATGATTAGTTTGCCTTTTCATTGACCTTGTTCTAGTAGACCTACCTAGTTTTGATTATTGAGCAGTTTTTTGGTTGTTTTACTAGGTTCAAGATTTGGTTTCTTTTGAATTGATCTAGTTCTTCTTTTATGGCTTGAATTCATGATTCTCTTTCTAGTTCTTCATCAATTTGTTTTGGTCCAAGTTGTGATACAAAGTCTATGGATACATGTTTTCATAATAAAGCTTTTGTCTATATTCGGTCATTGGATTACCAATGATAAATTCATTTGGAAAGCTCGCATCATGTCTCCAATCCCTTCTTAAGTTTATTGATGATGAATTATGTGGTTTAATCGACTTTTATATGGTTGTAGTCGACTCACTGACAGTTGGTTTTGTATCTTTGGTGGAATCTTTACTTGTAGTGATGTTCATCATTATTGTGAATGTAGCACTTAGAGCCAAAAATATGAAAATAGCTGATGTTTGACTTATTTTCTCTTTATATCTCATAGGGTTTTCAATATAGATCTAGTTAAGAATTTGTTAAGAATGTGACATACAAAACTTACTACTTTTACATAGAAGTGGTCAGGAAGACTTTGTTCAAGCATCACGGTTCTGGCAATTTCCTGAAGAGACATTATTTTTTGTTCAACTACTTTGTTCTATTAGAGAGAGTACGATGAGGAGAAATTTCAATTATAACCATGTTTTGCACAGAAATCTTCAAGGCCTTATTCTTAAATCCTTCAACATGATCACTGTGAAAAAAGTTAAAAAATATCTTACTTCCCTTTGAAATTCTATACAAAAAATCTCAAAATTAGTGAATGTTTTATTCTTGTGAGCGGGAAACAATACCCAAGTGTAGAAAAATCATTACCAATAATAAGAACATATCTTTTTCCACCAACACTTGCTATTTTGGTTGGTCCAAAACAAATCTATATGGATTGTCTAGAGAGGTTTGGTAGTTCTGATAAGGTCTTTGACTTTAAATAATGATCGAGTTTGCTCACCAAGTTAACAAGCATCACAGATCCGATCCTTTTGAAACTTTAGTTCTGGCAATCCATTCACTAACTCAAGTCTAGAAATCTTTTCAATAGCATACATGATTGCATCTCTGAGCTTTCTATGCCACAATCAGGGATTACTAGTTTGGGAAGAGAGACAAGTTAAAGTAAGAAAATCAAAATTATTTAAAACATAAACATTTTCAGTCCGATTACCAGTGAGTGTGATATTCTTTCTGGAGTGTTTGATAGAGCACTTCTTTGAATTGAATGATATATCAAATCCAATGTCGCAAGTTGACTAATGCTCAACTAATTATGCTAATGTAACACCTCGATTTGCTGAACCGGAATGCTACACGGTGCTTATGACCCTGAGGGACCACAAGCTAACCCATGACTGATATCTGTACCTGTATACTGCAAATCATAATATAATAATGCGAAATACATAGAACTGTAAGGCCTTAAGGTTCAACTAAATAAAACCATGTGGGTGAAAATACCCAAAACAACTCAATCTAAATGTAAATCTGAACATAAATCTGAAAGCCTCTAAACTATCTGAATAAGGAGTTGAAGGAACATGTCTCTAACTAACTCCATAAAATTAAACTAAAGAAATAAATAAATGAATCAAATAATATTGTCCTCAAATCAATGAGGACTCACTGTGTCTCTGCGACTGGAATGCTATCGCTACTGCTGGGCTGGAGCTCGTGTCTCGGAACCTATGGTGTAACATGAAAAAAAAGCACCATAGTGCAAATGCGTCAGTACAACTGGAGTACAAAGTATACAAGGAAGGTAGGCTAAACATAAAGGGTTTCATGCATGAACAACACTAATTGACTAATATAAACGTGGGAGTGCAAAGACACATATATAAAAATTGGGACCATGAATACTTGATAGCATGACCTGTAAGGTAATACATGGTTTACTGATAACTGTCATGACTGATACTAAAACTTATAATATGGATGACTATATCAGACAGTCCTGTATATACTGAAATCTGAAGAATGCCCTGAGTTTTTTTACTGAGACTGATACTAAAATTGTGGGAAGTAGTGTTTAACCGACATGCCCCATATATGTCATTATGGCTAAGCTAGGGTCCAATATCTGCCCCGACTGGAGGGGTGTCAATATCATGCCACGGGTAAGGACAGCCTGTGAGTGATCCTTATCTGGCGGGTACTCAATGAGAACGGTGGGAACACTAAACTGACGGGTTAAGCTACCTCATCAACCCTAATCTGACGGGTTAAGATGTCTCAACATACACTAGCTACGTAGTTTTGGAACACAAGGATGATTACTAAGAATCACACCCTGAACTGGCGGGTGAGTTTCCATCCTTGGGTTCACTCGGTGCTAACCTCTACTCCCATCTGGAGGGACTGGACATGAATAACTGGCTGTGCATGACTTAATCTTATTGAATTCTGTTGACTGGCAGAATGTTACTGATATCTGGCAACTGACTAAGATCATGAGGTTTTGCTGAGTCACATAACTGACT
Organism: Capsicum annuum; assembly: GCF_002878395.1. Classification (NCBI taxonomy): domain Eukaryota; kingdom Viridiplantae; phylum Streptophyta; class Magnoliopsida; order Solanales; family Solanaceae; genus Capsicum; species Capsicum annuum. Next base: position 89,138,475 of record NC_061116.1, on the reverse strand, counting down.
GAAGTCTATGGAATCATAGCTTGAGTTTGGATATCGTGAAACATGACATGGATATAGGCACACAACTATAGTTTTCGGGTAAAAGTACCTCCATGACTGGATGGAAGGAAAGTGACACACATGACTGACTTGATCGTAAGAGTAGAGTCCATAATTTATAATATCATAAGTAGGGATCTCATACTAAGCATGGTTATCAACAATGTATTGCATGGAAAGGATTTCATATCACATAGAAGTACTTGCACAATCTTAATATCATGTTCATTGCATAATCATATTGGCAACACATATCGATAGCATGGAAGTTCATGTGGATTGCATGGTTATGATACATCTTGTTCATAAGTAGGATTTGTAAGTAAACATAGCATAATGTCATAAGAATAGTTCATGAGTATTCCAACAACATTTACAAGGCACATTATCAACATAGAAGCCATTGGAACGTAAGGGCATATCATGAATCCTTCACTTAGTCACAATTTAGCTATATTGCATGATTTATAGTTTCTTAGGCATTTTATCAAACACCTTATATGCACATCTTAAGCATAGGTGAAATCATCAAATTATACATCATGAACAACCAAATTTACATGTTTCCAACTCATATGATATCATGAAATTCAAAAAAGCATATAAAGATTCCATCTTGGGAATCATCCAATATCAACAACATGATCATCAACACCCAAAAATATAGAAATCATACTTTATAATTAAAAAGAGGGTTTTTGAGCTTTATGGATGAAAGGGATCCATAAATCAACTCACGCATACCTTAGAAGGAAGATTCTTGATGATTGACGGAGAAATTTCCTTGAAATCGGATCTTCAAGCTTAGTTACGCAACCCTAGTTGTTTTTCTATTTTAGTGCTCTTGGATGATGAGCTTTGAGATGATAATAGGGTTGTAATATGTTTAGAAGCTATATATTTTGTAGGGTTAAGTTTAGGGACGTGTAAGGAGTATTAAAAGACTTAATTACCCTTAAAATAACTCAAAATGGAGTTTTTTTAGCCCTTGGAACTGACTTAGGTGGCGTCCAAGTGATTGCCTAAGCTAGGTTGGGTGGCGCCTAACCAATCGCCTATGCTTGGGTTGGGCGGCGCCTAACCAATCGCCTATGCTTACTGTCTCTCACAAAAATGGGCATAACTTTCCCCTCAGGTATTGGATTAAGGCGAAATTGGTATCGTTGGAAAGCTAATTCGATTCTCTACAATTTGGTGGGTCTAAATTAGAAAAAAAAAAAATACCACATTAACATTGATTTATACTCGTTCAAAGGTGACCCTTACAAAATTAAACACTAAAACTTGATGGATTCAAAAACCCTTAGCTTGTATTACCTTAAGTGACTCCTATGAACATGCTTAATGCATCATAAGCTATCCTATCACTAGGATATTAATTCTAAGTCATGTACTCAAGTGTGAATCACAGGATACTTTACTCCCTTCATAGGAGAGATCTTAAGATAGATATAGTCATTGACCTAGAGCTCGAGATCCTTCTACGAACATCTGCATAGGACTTCTGTCAGCTCTGAGCAGCCCGAAGTCTCTCTCTGATCAACTGAACTTTCTCTAAGGCATCGAATACTAAGTCATGACCTATGATTGAGGCCTCACTAACTTTAAACCAACCAATCGGAGATCTACATCTCCTACCATAGAGAACTTCGAATAGAGCCATCTGAATACTAGAATAATAGCTATTGTTGTATGCAAACTCAATCAAAGGCAAGTGGTCGTCCCAAATTCCCTTGAAGTCAATTACACACGCCCTTAGCATATCTTCAAGAGTCTGAATGGTCCTCTCTGCTTGACCACCTGTCTGAGGATGAAATGCTGTGCTGAGATAGACTTGGGTACCAAGACCCTTTTGGAATGCTTTCCAAAAGTGAGAAGTGAACTGGGTACCTCTGTCTGAGATGATAGATAGTGGAACACCGTGTAACTTGACTAACTCCCTGATATAGAGTTTGGCATAATCCTTGGCAGAATAAGAAGTACGAACAGGAAGGAAATGAGCTGACTTGGTCATTTTATCTATAATGACCCAAACTGAATCATGCTGATGATGAGTTCTAGGCAAACCCATCATGAAGTCCATGTTAAATTCTTCCCACTTCTAAGTAGGAATGGTGAACTCTTGTATGGAACCACTAGGTTTCTGATGCTCTATCTTAACCTACTGACATGTAGAGCACTTAGCCACAAACTCTGCAACATTTCTCTTCATCCCACTCCACCAATAGATCTCCCACATGTCACGGTACATCTTAGTGGCCCCTGGATGAATAGATTATCGCACACCATGCGCTTCTACAAGAATTCGCTGCCTCAATTCATATACACCTGGAACACATTGACAAACCTGACAAGGAAGAACACCATCTCCCCTTGGGAGAAAACCTCGACTTTTTGATTCTGAACTGACTCTTTGAGCTTGAAAAGGCTAGGATCCCTGTCTTGTTTCTCTTTCACCTCGGAAACTAGAGATGAATCTGAACTACTATGAACACATACACCACCCTCTGAAGAATCGACTAAGAGAATGCCTAGTTTGGCAAGCTGATGGATCTCCTGAGCTATCTTTTTCTTACTATCCTCAATGTGAGAAATACTACCCATGGAGATTTGACTGAGAGCGTCAGCCATAACATTGGCCTTGCCCGGATGATAAAGAATACTCACGTCGTAATCCTTCAAGAGCTCTAACCATCTTTTCTAGCAAAGATTGAGATCTTTCTGGGAAAAGACATACTGGAGGCTTTTCTGGTCTGTGAAGACATCTACATAAACTCCATAGATATAATGCCTCCAAATCTTTAAGGCAAAAACTACCGCTACTAACTCAAGATCATGAGTAGGATAATTCTTCTCATGTGGCTTTAACTGTCTGGAGGCGTAGGCTATGACCTTAACATGATGCATAAGGACACAACCTAAACCCACTCTGGATGCATCACAATAGACTACAAAACCGTCTGAACCATCTAGAATAACTAGAACTGGAGCGGAGGTGAGTCGAGTCTTCAACTCTTGAAAGCTCTTCTTACATGAATCTGACCACTGAAACTTAATCTTCTTCTGAGTTAATATATATATGGGAGATGCAATAGAAGAAAATCCCTTGACAAACCATCTTTAATAGCCAGCCAAACCCAAGAAACTCCTAATATATGATGGAGATATGGGTCTGGGCCAGTTTCTTACTGCCTCAATTTTTTGAGGATCTACTCTAATACCATCACTAGAAACAATATGGCCAAGGAATGCTACTGATCTTAGCCAAAATTCACACTTTCTGAACTTAGCGAATAACTGGTGATCCCTGAGAGTCTGAAGAACAATCCTGAGATAGTCTGCATGATCACGCTCTATGCGAGAATAGACCAGAATATCATCTATAAAAACTATCAAAAACATGTGAAAGTACTTCTTGCACACACAGTTCATCAAATTCATAAAATCTGCAGGGGCATTGGTAAGACCAAATGACATGACTAAAAATTTGAAGTGACCATGCCGTTTATGGAAAGCTGTCTTCGGAATGTCATATTCTCTAACTCTGAGCTGATGATAGCCTATATGAAGTCTATCTTAGAGAAGTAACTAGCACCCTGAAGTTGGTCGAATAGATCATCAATCCTGGGAAGAAGATATCTATTCTTGACCGTGACCTTATTGAGTTAACGGTAATCAATACGCATCTTGAGAGAACCATCTTTCTTATGCACGAATAAAACTGGCGCACCCTATGGGGAAATGTTGGGTCTGTGAATCCCTCATCTAAGAGATCCTTCAATTGATCTTTCAGTTCCTTAGGTTCTGCTGGTGCCATTCTGTATGGTGGAATAGAAATAGGTTGACTATCTGGAAAAAGGTCTATACCGAAGTCTATTTCCCTTTTACGAGAAATGCCTGGAAGATCTTTGAGAAAGATATCTGAGTATTCATTAACAACATGGACTATTTCGAGGATGGGGTATTTAGAACTGGAATCCTTAACATGCACGAGATGATACATACACTCCTTAGAAATCATTTTCCTTGCTCGAAGTTAAGAAATAAGTTGACCACTGAACGCAGAAATGCTACCCTTCCACTCAAGGACGGGCTCATTTGAGAACTGAAACTGAACTATCCTATTTTTGTAATTGACTGTGGCATAGCAGGAATGAAGCCAATCTATGTTGAGAATGACATCAAAATCAGTTATCCCTAACTCCACTAAATCTGTTGACATGGATTTCTGAGATATCATAACCAGGTAGTTCCTATATACCCGCCAGGCTATGATGGTTTTACCCACTGGGGTAGAGACTGAGAAGGGCTCTTCTAGGACTTCGGGACTGATTCTGAAATGGCCTACAATGTATGTAGTAACAAAAGACAAAGATGCACTTAAGTCTAGCAAAGCATAAACATGAACATGGAAAATCTGGAACATACCAGTAACGACATCAGGAGAATTTTCCTGATCCTATCGAGACTGAAGAGCATAGAGTCTATTAGGGCGTTGCCCATTGGTAGCACAGGAAATGGCACCCTGCTGGTTCGGGCGACTGGACTGAGCTATAAAATAATTTCAATGACCCTGAAGACTTGACTGTAGACATTCCCTAATCCTGTGGCCTAGTTTGACACAACCAAAATAGACATCACTACCAGCTCTGCAAATGCCCTTGTAGTTCTTACCACAAGTCTGACAAAGGGGGTTCATTTGGGCACTGCTAACACTACCCTGAGATTTAGAGCGTGGCGCTTTTTCTCTTATGCCGTCTCTGAACTTTGGCACAAGAGCGATGGCAGAGGAAGGAGCTGGAATGGCTGACTTGGAGCAAAACTGTGAATGGTTTTCTCCATCTGACTTGGGGTGAGAAAAGTTAAAATTACCTGACCTTGCTCTCTTGTTCTGCCTCTCCCTAGTCTTAAACTTCTGCTCTTCTACTTGCTGGGCATGGGTCATGAGTCTGGATAAGGTCATATCACCAATCAGCATCGTAGAGCTATACTCATTTACCATGCTATCGTTGACCCCTGATACAAACTTGCTTATCTTAGCTCTATTGTTTGTAACCACATAAGGAGCATACCTGGCTAGCTGAGTAAATCTGAGAGAATACTCCCTAACCATCATATTCCCCTGCCTGAGGTTGATGAACTCAAGAACTTTGGCTTCCCTCAGCTCTTGGGGAAAGAATCTGTCTAAGAAGGCTGTGACAAATCCCTGCCACTCGATAGGGCCTGTATCATCTAACCTCTCAGACTTCCACTATTTGTACCAATCATGAGCAACATCCTGTAATTGGTAGGCAGCTAACTCAGCACTCTCAATAGAAGTAACACCCATGATGTCAATGACCTTCTGGACTTGGTCAATGAACTCCTGAGGGTCCTCATCAGACTTAGACACATGGAAAGATGGAGGGTTCATTCGGGTTAAGTCCCAAACCCTAGCTGCTTTGGGATTGGCCAATGGATTGGCCGAAATGACTGGTGGCCATTCAGTCTGTGCAGCCATGGACTGGGCAAGCATGGTAAATATAGCTCTAAACTCCATATGGGAAACATGTTCGCCCAAAATATTTTTGGGCTGAGGAGCTGGCTGGTTTCTTCTCTTTGGGGCTATGGTCTAGAATAAGAGAAGAATGGGTTAGACTGAGAGTTTAACTTGTGATTATGCTCACTAGCATGACATGAATAATGAAGAAAGAGGACTCTTTCTAAAACATATTATAGCCTCCCGCACATAAATATGGCTCACAATACACCTATGTACAAGACTCTACTAGATACGGCTTTCAGACTTTCTAGGACTCTATTGAACGTTAGGCTCTGATACCAATTTTGTAACACCCCGATTTGCTGAATCGGAACGCTACACGGTGCTATGACCCCAAGGAACCTTAAGCTAATCCATGACTGATATCTGTACCTGTATACTACAAATCATTATATAATAATACAGAATACATAGAACTATGAGGCCATAAGGTTCAACTGAATAAAACCATGTGGGTGAAAATACCCAAAACAACTCAATCTGAACATAAATCTGAACATAAATCTGAAAGCCTCTAAACTATCTAAATAAGGAGTTGAAGGAACATTTCTCCAACTAACTTTGTAAAACTAAACAGAAGAAATAAATAAATAAATCAAATCATATTGTCCTCAAATAAATGAGGAATCACTGTGTCTCTGTGACTGGAATGCTACCGCTACTGCTGGGCTGGAGCTCGTGTCTCGGAACCTATGGTGTAACATGAAAAAAAAGCACCATAGTGCAAATACGTCAGTACAACTGGAGTAATGAGTATATAAGGAAGGTAGGCTAAACATAAAGGGTTTCATGCATGAACAACACTGACTGACTAATATGAACGTGGGAGTGCAAAGACACATATATAGAAACTGGGACCGTGAATACATGATAGCATGACCTATAAGCTAATACATAGTTTACTGATAACTGTCATGACTGATAGTAAAACTGATAACATGGATGACTGTATCGACAATCCTGTATATACTAAAATCTGAAGAACGCCCTGAGTTCTTTTACTGAGACTGATACTGAAACTGTGGGAAGTAGTGTTTAATCGACATGTCCCATGTATGTCGTTATGGCTAAGCTGGGGTCCAATCTTTACCCCGACTGGAGGGTTGTCAATATCGTGCCACGGGTAAGGACAGCGTGTGAGTGATCCTTATCTGGCGGGTACTCAGTGAGAATGATGGGAACCCTAAACTGATGGGTTAAGCCACCTCATTAACCCTAATCTAACGGGTTAAGATGTCTCAACCTATGCTGGCTACGTAGTTCTGGAACACAAGGATGACTACTAAGAATCACACCCTGAATTGCCGGGTGAGTTCCCATCCTTGGGTTCACTTGGTGCTAACCTTTACTCCCATCTGGAGGGACTGGACATGAATAACTGGCTGTGCATGACTTAATTTTAATGAATTCCATTGACTGGCAAAATGTTACTGATTTATGACAACTGACTAAGATCATGAGGTTTTCCTGAGTCACATAACTGACTGAAATCTATGGAATTATAGCTTGAGTTTGGATATCGTGAAGCATGACATGGATATAGGCACACAACTATAGTTTTCGGGTACAAGTACCCCCAGGACTCAATGAAAGGAAACTGACACACATGACAATAATTTATAATATCATAAGTAGGGATCTCATACTAAGCATGGTTATCAACAATGTATTGCATGGAAAGGATTTCATATCACATAGAAGTACTTGCACAATCTTAATATCATGTTCATTGCATAATCATATTGGCAACACATACCAATAGCATGGAAGTTCATGTGGATTGCATGGTTATCATACATCTTTTTCATAAGTAGGATTTGCAAGTAAACATAGCATAATGTCATAAGAATAGTTCATGAGTATTCCAACAACATTTACAAGGCACATTATCAACATAGAAGCCATTGGAACGTAAGGGCATATCATGAATCCTTCACTTAGTCACAATTTAGCTCTATTGCATGATTTATAGTTTCTTAGGCATTTTATCAAACACCTTACATGAACATCTTAAGCATAGGTGAAATCATCAAATTATACATCATGAACAACCAAATTTACATGTTTCCAACTCATATGATATCATGAAATTCAAAAAAACATATAAGGATTCCATCTTGGGAATCACCCAATATCAACAACATGATCATCAACACCCAACAATATAGAAATCATACTTTATAATGAAAAAGAGGGTTTTTGAGCTTTATGGATAAAAGGGATCCATAAATCAACTCACGCATACCTTAGAAGGAAGCTTCTTGATGATTGATGGAGGAATTTCCTTGAAATCAGTTCTTTAAGCTGAGTTACGCAACCCTAGTTGTTTTTCTATTTTAGTGCTCTTGGATGATGAGCTTTGAGATGATAATAGGGTTGTAATATGTTTAGAAGCTATATATTTTGTAGGGTTAAGTTTAGGGACGTGTAAGGAGTGTTAAAAGATTTAATTACCCTTAAAATAACTCAAAACGGAGCATTTTTGGCACCTAAAACAGACTTAGGCGGTGCCCAAGTGATTCCCTAAGCTAGGTTGGGCGGCGCCTAACCAATCACCTATGCTTGGGTTGGGCGGCTCCTAACCAATCCCCTATGCTTACTGTCTCTCACAAAAATGGGCATAACTTTTCACTCGAGTATTGGATTAAGGAAAAATTGGTATAGTTGGAAAGCTAATTCGATTCTCTACAATTTGGTGGGTCTAAATAAGCCAAAATACCAGATTAACATCGAGTTATACTCATTCAAAGGTGCCCTTTGGAAAATAAAACACTAAAACTTGATGCATTCAAAAACCCTTAGTTTGTATTACCTTAAGTGACTCCTATGAACATGCTTAATGTATCATAAGCTATCCTATCACTAGGATATTCATTGTAAGTCATATACTTAAGTATGAATCACAGGATAGGAGATTTCATACGTAGGAATACTTATTCACTTCCTAGCTTAAAAACATGCGGGGTATTACAGCTAAAGTCCATCTACTGGGTATACTTCAATCAACTCACATGAAGGACCAATCTAAATAGAGCTGACTCCTACAACTTCTCCCTTAGAATTGTCTCTGAGTCTGAATAATCCTCCATTAATTATCTTTATAGCATGAATATTTTCTTTCTTTCCTTTCATATTTATAGAACATCCCTTGTATATTACCCACACTTTCTTTTTTGTAAGTCATTTGGGTATGTTCCTGCAAAATAAAAAAATTAGTTTCTTTAAGGTACCTAAGTGTTCTTGGATTCTTGAGAGTTAGAAACACCTTCCTTGGGTCTACAAATCCATATCCCACGAGACTATTGTCTACAGTTATAGGATTTATGGCGTTTCTTTTCACAATTGTAGCAAGTGGCTTCATAATGAGAGAAGGAAGATTTAACAGTTGCAAATGAGTAAGAAGTTGATTTCAAAAAGTTATTTGATCTAACACAACTATGACTTAGTAATTTATTATGCTATTAAGCTGTATTTAAGATCATCAAGTTCTTCTTGAAGCAATTTGACTTTTATCTAGCTTACTTTTAGTTGGATCTACCAATTTTTCTTTCTTCCTCTATTTTATTATTTAAAAAGGTTTTCCGTTTTTCTTTTCTCGAGAAATCTTGTTATATTCATCAATAACCTTTTTGTAATACCCCAAACTTTTGGGCTAGAATTTGAATTGTCCTTCATCGTGTATAGACTCAAACCTAATGAATTATACTTAGATATTAAGTGTAAAAATTAATTCTTTAGTGTGAGAACATCTTTGGAAATGAATATATGTCATAGAAATCACCTAGCTAAAAGTTGAGTTGATAACTTTCCTATAGATTGAGTTTTAGTAGACTTTCTTAGTTAGGTAAACTTCCAATTATCATTACTCCTAAAACATTGTGAATTAAGTGGAGTACTACCTACCTAATTTAAGGACTTTTAGTCTTCTTTGAAAACCACTGGTCATTTGTTAATCTAAGCTTGGAGTAAAATGTTATATGTGTTTACTGAGATACGATATAAGATGTGTGATAATCCATGTGAGGCATAACAGGGTGCCGCATGATTACCTATTCGACACCCCCTCCAAAATGTAAAAGTTTTGCTATTCTCTTATTAAATTAGGGGTAAACTATTTCTTTCATCCCATGTAACTCCCCAACTTGTTTTAAATCCCTAAAGTCATCCTAAACTAGCATATTTATTCTCAAATCCCTAACCTTTCTTCTCTCCCAAATCTCATAAACTCAAGAAGTGTTATTTAAGATCCCAAAGCTCTAAAGTTTCGAAGTCTAATAATTTTCCTCGAGATTCTTTCTAATCGGGTTTTTTCTATAAATCGAATTAAAGAATGCTTATCTCATCTTCTTTTAAGTTTCAAGGCTCTTAAGGTATCAAAGGATATAGTAGGGTAATATCTTATAGTTCTTCTTCTTAAGTAATTCATCAATGGTATATAGAGAAACTCCTTTTGAAACCTCTTCTCAAATCTATACTTTTAAACACTGATGTATGTTTTTCAAGTAGTGAGTTAGGTTTGCAAAGTATCTTTTGAATTTATGAGAAAAAATGAAATCATTTTGAAACTATTTTCTTAAAATTGCTCAGACTAATTGGTAAATTGAATTTGTAGAGGGCTGGTGAAACTATTTTCCTTTATTCCTTATTAAAGTGTTTGATAGAATGGTTAGGCCAAATGTAATTGCTACATGATGAGTTTTTATGGAATGTTAACGTTTTAATGAAACAAGAATGACTTGACCTATATTAAATTGTTTTATACAAGACTTGAGGAATTGTGGCTCCTAATTGACAAATGGATATGTTAAATGGTTTGATTGATTTTCAAGAAGTATTATATACGTGATTTTTGACATATTGGGCATAATAAATTGCTGACAGACCTTATGGTTTCTAAATAATGAAATAGATGGCTTACAAGTCTTGGTATGATGATACCAACTATGATCTATGCCCTTAACAGAAAGGGAAATATTTTCTAATGATACTTGATGATGTGAAAATGCTAAAATATAGGCTTAAATAAAATTAAATAGTTAACCAAGAAGGCATGACTAAAAATGGCTCAACACCCAAAACCTGTGTTTTACCGACATAGGGATGGTTTGATTCTTAATTAGATGGATTTATATTTTTCCTTATAAGGATGATTGTGATGATTTAATCTCGATTCATGTGACAAACATAGATTGGGGCTTGCCTATGATCTCTAAAAGTTTGGAGCACAGTCGTCAAATATTGCTCATGATCCTTCTTGTTCCTCAATAACAAGGATATCATCTTTGAAGACAATCACAAAGAAGTACAAATAAGGCCTAAAAATATAGTTCATCAGATTCATAAATGTTGTTGGGGCATTGGTCAACCCAAAAGACATCTCCAGGAACTCATAATGATTATAGCGAGTCCTGAAGGTTTTCTTAGGAATGTCCTCAACCCGAATCCTCAACAGATGGTAATTGGATCTTAAGTGATATTAGACAACACTACCACTCCTTAAAGTTTGTCAAAATAAATCAACAATACAAGAAATATGATATATTCTTCATTGTCACCTTATTCAGTTGCCTATCATCAATAAACACACGCATAGAATGATTTTTATTCTTCACGGACAAAACAAGAGCACCCCTAGGTGATACACTCAGTCTAATAAAAACCTTACCCAAAAGATCCTCAAGCTGAGAATTCTGCTCCTTAAGCTCGACAGGGGCCATATGTTAAGGTGACATAGAAATAGGTCGAGTACTTAGATCAAGGTCAATATCATACTCAGAGAAAGGCAAGGAAGATCGGTAGGAAAAATATTGGGAAAATTACCAACTATAAGAACAAAATAAAGCGAAGGACTCTCTTCATTAACATCACGAATATAAGCACATGGATATCAGTCTCTTAGCCCCTTGATATCAGTCTCCTAAACCAAATTCAATAATCCTTATCAGCACATGGATAATAGAACCCTGCCACACAATTAGGGGTATTCCACGGATAGATAAGGTAACAAACTTGGCAAAACAACCCAAGACCTTATGATAAGAGGAAAACAAGTACATGCCTAAGATCATATCAAAGTCCACAATATCTAACAAAATTAGATCAGCCTGAGTATCAAACTCTAAAATAGTCACAACACAAGATCTACAAACTTAATCCACTACTATGGAATCACCCATGAGAGTAGATACACACAATCTCACCAATAGAGACTTCCAAGACAACCTTAACTGTGATGCATAATAAATAGATGTATATGAATAGGTGGACCTAAGATTAAATAAGCAATAGTTGGCTGACGAACTACTAAAATTGTACTTTTAATAATAATATACAAATGACCTCGCCTACCACTCGGCTGGGCGTCTGACCGACCATCTGTTCTACCTACTTAAGGACCTCTTTGAGAACCCTAGGGTCCACCTCTAAAACCCTGTATACTACTTTTAGTTTGGAAAGCACTACCCTAATTGGTTGAACACTCTATACTACAGGCATAACTAACCCATACCGAGAACACTCTTTGAAATAATGGTCGATAACCCAAAATAATAGCATGCCCCAAGAACTCCACTCTAACAAAAATATTTGGATGACCTAAAATAGACACCTCAGCTAGTAAAATCAGAATGTTTTCCCCTTAAAGAATGACCACTGCTCCCACTAGGGTAATCATTATAGCTGGGCTAATCCCATCACAAATTTGAAGAACTGTATGAATTAGCCTACTAGGCTGACCCTAGTGCTAATAATACTGATGTGTAGGGTACCTACTTTAAAAACTCTACCACTGAAATATGAGCCACTCCAGCTCCCACTAAAACAACCTTAGTAATTTAGTCTTATATCGCTGACTGCTTAGGCCTCACGATGTATCTCCTCTATATTTTGGCATAATCATAAACCCCAATAATAGACCTGCCATCTATAAACAAAATCTAAGTAGCCATACAAACAAGAATTCTTAGCCCTATAATAAAGCACCAAACCTACTCATACATGATTGGTAAGATAGAAGTAACATGTTTAGCCAAATCATAGAACATGCCTCATTCTCCAAAATGGTTATAGAATCATGCTCTAATCTCGAGAACCAATTTCTAAGAAACTCTCAAGGTTTGTGAGGTATTTCTTTCTCTAGGAAAACCTTAGAGAACTGAGTCCATTTTAAAATAAAGAAATCTGGTTACCCTAGAATTAAGATAACCTCTCCATCGATGTCTAGTTACCAATTACACTTGAAAAAAAGTATAGTTAACCCATAAGTCTTAACTAGGCCTAAATTATAGATCCTATCATTATAAGATATCAAGAGCTCAAAAGCATCCTCACTCGGAGCCCCTACAAACCTAGGTGGAGTCAATATCAGAAATTTACCTAATATCTTCTGCTCCTCAACAAACACAGATGGTTGGTAGCTATCAAGTGAGAAACTACTATCTTGGGATGGACCTCAACTTAGGGGCCATAGCTACAAAGTCACGCCTCAAATCAAATTGGGGCCGTCAGGCACCCATAACCGTGAAGGCCTGAGAGAACCAATCCATGGCCTTGTACTCCTCATACATGTAAATATAGTAACCAAAGGTTTTACCATATATGGATATAATGGTTTGATGAGAAATAAACAACATGCCCAAAACTATATATATACCAGACTTGGCCATTGGGGCTATAACATACAAAAGATAACACACAATAATTCTTAACTTTACATTGGTCTACAAAGCCTCTAAAAAATACATAGACATCTGGTTAAGGTCAAGAAAAATCCCGAGCCTTACTCTTGACTACTGTACAATACCAAAATATATAAAACGGACTCGACAAGCCTTGAATCAATCTGGAGCTCACTAATAGCAGCTGGATATCCTAGGCTCCTACTGAGAAAGTGCATTTGCTGAAGCACCTGTGCCTACAACATGAAAAACACATCCCCTATAAGGGGAATTAGTACGAAAGTATGTATTGAATATGCAAGGCTAAAAATAACCACACATGATATAGGAACTCAATGGAAATAAGATGTAAGTGTACAAATAGTACTAGTAGACCACCTTTATATATATACTTGTAAGGTCAGGTACATTACATTTCTTTCTTTATTTTACCTTTCTTACTTCATAATCTTTGTAAGTCATATGATAGAAATGACCAGTTGATCAGTGGTAAATAGATAAATTGGGATCGGCCCATGCTAGCTTTACGCCCCTGAGCTGCCACCCATAAATAAACATTGGGATAAGCTCATGCTAGGCTTATGCCTCTGAGCTTTCACCTACATATAAAATATTAGGGTCAGCCCATGCTAGGCTTATGCCCCTGAGCTGCCACCTGTTTAATACAGGTTTGCATTACTTAGTTTATTTAGCCATTAAGATTGTTACTTTGGTGGTCATAACATTATGGTACCTTGAAATAATAATCTACCATTAAGAAACATTTAAATTGGCACTTAATGCAACAACAATGAGGTAGGGATCTATTTGCACACAAATGAAGCTTTTAGGAGCTAAAAATAACACATGGGTCTTATTTAAGTAAATGGACAACTCCTGAAATTTTCTAGTGAAAATAGATGTGCAAGCTTAATAATAAGCATGTATTGAGGTTCTTTAATATGTTAGAGAGTACGAATAATGTCATTGGATACATGGGATATAATACGCTGCAATTATGTATCACTTGATATAGGATAACCTTGGAAGCTTACTTGATGGAACAAATGTCTAATTTTATGCCAAAGAGTGCAAAATAGAGTATGCCTTACATACCGGATCATGCAAATCCGATACTAACCCAACTTGACTTTCTGTCTTTTGGATTACTTATCTATAATAAAATATATGATAAACTAATATTAGCAACTAACCAACACATTTAGGCTATTTAACTTCACTAAAATAGTAGCCGGCAGTAAGCCCTTAATTTATCAATCAAGGGTGTTATTTTAACCCTTTTATTCTCCAATTGCATCCACATACCATACATATTCTTATAAGATCCCCCAACACAACTGTGGGTTCATTACACCCTCCCAACAACACATGAAATAGAATGGGCAGTAGACATATACAACCATTAGTTCGATGGTGTACCACCACACCCTTTTTCTATATTTCAATACAAACTAGTTACACCTTTCCCCAACATCAACCTAGCAGCCCCAACATATACACACAAAATAGTCCACAAAACAACCCCAAATCCCTTTTTTTTTTTTATAGAAATCAATTATTGAACTCATCATCTCTTGAGTTCTTAATAACAGCATATCCATAATTCTTTCCCAAATTCATATATAAGGAGAATAAAATGGGGCAGTCACCTTACCTAAATTCTGCAACTTATCCTTTAAATTTTAATGCCTCAAGAACTTCAACTTTCGCTTTCCTTCACACATTAAACCAAAGAGGAAAAGAGATCTCTTAATAATTAAGAAAAAGTGAGCAAGTAGCTTGTTCTCTATTCTACAATAAATTAATAATTAAGCACTTATAGCATGTTTTCCTAATCTTCCATGAGATAATGGCGTCACCTAATCCGAAGAATTTCTGAATTTATTATTTTGTTTCCATAATTAGGGTGAACTATAAAAAGATTTGTTTAGGGTTTTCTTAGGAGTTCCGAACCTTGAGTTTTGAGCAATATACTTTGATTTTTTTTTCTCTTTAACTTCTTGGCTTGAAAAAGCAATTACTTTGAAGAGATTATATTTATTATTTTGGGATTTTCTTTGTGATTTAATCTGAGAATCTCTAGTTTCTATTCATCTTGTGATAAGTTTATCGTTCAAAGCATGACTTCATCTAAGTGTTTGAATTATTACGTCATGAGCGGCTAAATTCCTTTAACCCGAATTATGGAATCTAGGGTTAGGTCTTGATAAGGTGTTGAGAGTTCAGGATTCGAAAGGTGGTAGGACTCCTTGATGATTCTGATGTTTTAATTATTGTCTGTTGGTTGCAAACGATAGATACCACCTACTTCGATTTGCTTGAGAAAGAAATCAAATATAGTAGGAAGTGAATTATCAACAGGGACTTGGAAATAATCCATTTAATAATTAACGTTGTAACAAGGTTGGTTAACCGGAGGTAAAATCTGGGTAGTGAATATCAATTCCCTAAGTATGTGAGGATTAGGTAATTAAATGCTTAGGTAGGTCGAGAGATATTTAAGCATAACTTTGATAAAGATAACTTGTTTTCCTACCTACCATGAGAATATTGTACTACTAGTAGCACCTGTCAAGTACCAAAATCCCTAGTGAACATAATTCTGGTTTTTCACAAACTCTTGAATACGAACACTGAATCTAAAGTAACCAATAATTACTTGTTAAACGAAAAACCCCTTTTTTGGAAACATCCAACTATCAATTGATTAAATAGCAAACGACTTACGTTCATACTATATTCCCTGTAGGATTTGAGCCCAACCTAGTTGGGTTTTATAGTGACAACGATCGCTTACATTCTCATCAGAGAGGTGTAGTTTGAGCATTATCAACCATTAATACTCGCATAATAAATCTCATTTGTTACCTATACCATAGGTCTATACCAAATTCCATATAATTAGAGAAAGTACAATTAAAATATGAGATGTTACACACAGCTGAGACTCTACCACTATACCACTTTGATTCACAAACTGAGAACCATCAGACAGTGCACCACTAACTAATCCTAATAAATTGGGAAAGGCATCGCTGAGCACTAAAGAAGAAATAAACCTCAGTAAGGCCTGGGTGGTCCTCTGACCCACTAATCATTGGCGTGGAAAAATCTCTGGAGCTACATCTAGGTCGGGAACAAGGATAGGATTTGGTAAAGTCTCTTTTTCTTGAGCCCAAATAGGGGTTGTAGCTCTATTCTATACATGTCTTTTGAGTAGGCCACGACCTCTAATGGGTGTCCTGGATGCAGACTTTGGGTCTTCATCACAAGTCGTAGTAGCACATATCCTTACCATCTATGAAAGACTAAATTAATGAGAACTTTAGAAACCAACACAGACTCGATGCATGAAATGAATCAAGAAAGTAAAGTTATCCTAAGACTGTCCTATAGCCTCTAGAAGATAACAAATGAATGTCATCATACCAATCTGTGGGACTCTAAAAGATACTTTCTCTTATACCAACAATACTAGTGAACCTAGACTCTATACCAATTTGTCATAACCTAGTTTCTTAGGTTATGATGGCACCTACTCTAACCTATAAGTGCGTAAGCCAAATCATAGTCCAGAATGTTAGTAATTGGCTAATTGGTGGAAGGTATAAGAAGTACAAGAAATAAAGAATACTAATAAATTATAAGCAGAAAATATAAGTGCAAGATACTAAATAAAAGTTGAGAATAAAAGACGTGTACAAAAGAGTATTCATGACCCAATAAGGTCTGTACAACTGTCACTAAACCAAAGGAGTAAGGAGTACTAAATAGTATCATTACACAAATAGTCAAATTGTCTAAAATAAAAAAAGGAGAGCGAATTAACTCTGGCTTTGAAAGCTCACCCTATCTCTAAATGCACCAAAATCTAGCCTGAATAAAGTGCTAATGTCGACAACTAGTAGTAGGATCTGTATCATAAAGAGATAGAAAAGTGTACTATAAGTACCAAAACAATGGGTACTCAATAGGAATCATCAATCGACTTAAAAAAATCATAATAAAAGCATAATAAGATGCGAGAATGTAAACTAAGGTCAAGGATAAAGGGACAAACCTGAAATAATAGTCCAACTAATAGATAATAAATAACAAGGTAAATAAAGTAGAAGAAATACAAGTTAAGTATATACTGATTGGGCCCCCATAACCCTAGAAGTTGTAACCAAGAACGGATTAACCTAGGCTAGCCCCCATAATCCCAATGGACACAATCAAGAGAGAACCATCAAAAATAATAATGATTACTCCCTACATCCCATTTCTTGTGTCTCTATTTCCATTTTGGTCAGTCCTAAAAAAGAATTCCACCTTTCTTTATTTGGTAATTATTTAAAAACATCATCCCTAATTTATCTTTACTAGGTCCCACCTAATAATAAAAGACAACTAAAAGTAAAAATTAAAGTGACATTAAGAGAGGCAATTTCGTATTCTTTACAAAGTGATCATTTATTTCTTAAACTTGAGGCCCGATAAAAAGGCAACATATAAAGTGGGATGGATGAAATATAAAGTAACCGACATCCAAAACCATACGTATGAATCATTTTTGTACCATAACCATCGGACTCAAACTGGATCCTTAACACCATAAGTGAACAATAAATGTTGGACTCGAGTTGGACTCTAATATCATATATCTCAAACTCAAAAATTTAGTATCATAAGTAAATTCTAAGTGTCGAACTCAAACCAACTATTAAATTAAGTACAAGGTAACAAGTCTAGTCTAAAGCTAGAAAGATGTGTAAATCATCCAAAGTCTTAAGATAATTATAAGGTGATGAAATAAGGACCCTTAGGTCTACAAGAATATAATTATGATGATTGACCTTAAAGGGGGATCGGTAGGGCCTGGTACTAACCTCAAAAGTCCATACTAAGGCAAAGTTCAACCCAAAATTATACTAAGGCTTCAAAGTTACATTACAAGACATTAACCAAGGCTAATGAAGTCCTAAGGCAACTGTTAAACTCAAGAAGAGGATAAAAGAGTCAATCCTACCTAAAAATATCTCTTTAATCTGATAAACAACCCAAACTTTTCTATACATGTAGTCAAGCCATCAATTCTAACCCAAATCTAGAATAATACTATACTAATGTCATGACAAAGCTCAATCTAAGATATAGGTAAGTCTAACGTACATAGAAGTCACCAAAAGATTGATAAAGCCCATTAGATTGGAGCTTTGTCCTTTCAAAAAGCCTTTGGACGATGCCATGCAATCAAAACAATAACTTATGCATAAAACGATAAAAATAAAACCCACATTACATATGAATTATCCAGGTCCAAAATAAAGATAAGAATCTTAGGTGGGGATTGCTTGTAGAATCACAACTTTGAAATAGTCAAAATGCCCCTCTAATCTCAAGGATTATTTACCCTCATAATGGCTAAAATCCATGCACAAATACTCTTTAAAATCAGCCAATAAATTATCTAGTTATTTGGATTTAAATCATAGAATTAATTAAGAAATTAAAGGAAACTTACAAAAACATAAATGAGAAAAGTCCTACCATGAACTCTCCAACACACCCCGAAAACCTAAGGATCTAGCTCCATAATTCTCTAAGTCTCCTTGGGTTTTATGGACTTGGGAGTTGGAGTAAATGAACTAAAATTGAGAAAGGAGAGATTTAATCATCATAAATGACCGATTTAGTAGTCAATTACCTGCTTAAGTAGTCATTGATAAAGTGACAAATCATTGCTTATGCGAATAAGCCCAATGACCGGCCTCTGCTAAAGCAGATGAGCATCGCTAAAATGGTGAAGACTCTGGTGAAATGGCTAGGTAGATACCACAATTGGTCACTAATGTGGTGCCTTGGTTGCTAAAGAAACCATCGCTTAAGCTACTGCACCAGCCGAGTCCGGTCACCAGTGACATAGCAAATTTGTTAAGTGAAACACCCTGGGTTTTGGAACCTTAGAAAATTTCCTGAATTTTTGGTTTATGGTCAAGGTATGATTAGGGGGTACAGGTCATATGCTGGGGTACGGTTAGTAAGGCTTAGTTATAAACTAACTAGTGTGGTTGGTAGGTTAGATTGGGTTATGGAATGGGTATGACTTAGAGGGTACAAGTCGAATGGTTGGATATGGGTCCTATGGTTTAGGTTTTTTCTTTAATTAATCTAAGACTTAGTAACTAAAGTTAGATCTGAATATGATAGCTCACCATGAGTCGTAAGCTAGGGTATGAGTCGTACTGCTAACTCGTATGGTAGACAATGTTTAAATTTCCTTTCGTTCTTTTCTACCAAGGATACTTTTTAGGGTACTAATAGTATGGTTTAGGTACAACTTTGTTTAGGTAAGTCGTATGCTAGATAATGTTGGGTTCAAGGGAGAGGTCTAGGGTATGAGTGGTGGGTACCACTCGTATTAAAGGATATGACTAGTATGGGTAGTCGTACCACCTAATGAGAATTTTAAGCCATTTAAGTTGGGGGTAATCTGGACATTTCTCCACTTAATCACTTAAGGCCCTACAACTTATAACTCTATTCGGACATCATTTACCCTATTATTCTAATTTTAAGCACTTAAAAACACTCGTTAATTCTCTCTAAGGATCTTGTATAAAGAAAGGCTAGGGTTTCATCTAGAGTAGCAATTTAAGGCTTGTTTAGGTGATTTCTCTCTATCATCTTCATAATCTAAGGCATATACTACTCCCTCATTATTAGTTCCAACTAAAGGCATGATTTATACAATGTTTTCATTGCATGATTATTTTATGGTTTTGGGGGTTTGAAATATATATTGGGGTTTTGGTTTTAAATTCTTGGTTATGGTTTTCTCATATTTTAATTATTTTTTACATGATTTAATGGTGGTTTGTACAATTGGTTGTATGGGAATGGTTAATTATTAATTGAAATTGGTTTTGGGAATACTACGCCCCCAACATATTTGATAAAATGCCTTTGATAATGCTTTTACTATATTATGGAACTTTTAGTGGAACTATTGCATGGTATGGTTTGGTAATGGAACCCTAAATGGTATAAATAGTTTGGAATGGATAAATGGTACATTTTAGTGGTTATGGTTTTGGTTAATTAAACTTCCTTGTGGGGTACATGGGATACCCCCAAACAAACTTAACAAAGGAGCACTTGTGGGGTACACGGGATTCCCCCAAGTCAACTTGATAATATAATCTATAGGTACATGGGAATCCCTTTACATAAAAAGGTTGGCTAAGAATATTTCTTGCAAGCTATAGTTGGTATGATAATACCAATACTCATAGCCTTAGTTAATAATAATAATAATGGAATAAAGGTTTGGTTGGATAGTAATGGTTTTAATTGGGCAATAATGGAGAGGTGTGATATCTAATTATGAAGGTGCGAGTCCAATAGATGGACACTAGAAACTCATGTTTGCCAATATGAGGTTTGGTCATAGAGACTATATATGATACTATGAGGTACATGGGAATCCTCTAAGTACACTGTACATATATGTCATAGAGAGCGAAGGGTACTTGGGAATCCCTTACTCTTATGGTATCTCTGGTTTATGAGACTACACGTATTGGGGCCTGTTTAGGGGTTACAGTCGACCCATATAGCCAGTGGGTAGTTTAAGGAGGGTTAAGATATATATACCTTATTTAATGATTTTAAAGGCATGCTAAATTGGTCCCCTTTCTAGGCATGGTTATATATATATATACATATATATAGGTAGATAGATAGATAGATAGAATGAGCGGTATCGGTACTGATATTAGCCTTAGTATTGACATTGGTATTGGAGATGATACCATTGAATTAGATTTATGATTGTTCTATCTTCTTATATTATGCTATGGATGGGATCTTGGTCATTATTTTGGTTTTTGGCTTATGGTTTTGGTTTGATAATTTGATTATTTATTGGGTTTGGGCAGTTGGACTCGTTTGGGCCAGCCATGATCATAGACCTATCCCAGAGTCTGGGTTTGTCCAAATATGCTATCTTATTATATGTTCAGAATTTATTCGACTTAGGATATGCATAGGATGGTCGGGTTAGGTAACAGAGGTGGTCTCTGGTCCTTGTTGGACTTGGGATGCCCATTATGATAAGGCCCCAGGTTGGGTCGTGTCAAGTTGTTATCAGACCTTTAGGTTCATGGTCAATTGGGAGTCCACTAGTCATGTTGAGTATAATCTATTTTAAGGGTGTGTAGCGCACCACACTCATGAGGGAGACGTTATAAGATATTTAGGAATGTTTTACTTTCTTGGTATTCTATTTTCAAGCTTGGATTCTAAATCCTAAAATCTTTTCTAATTCTAGTTTGTTTATTTTTCAGATCATACATCAACCATCTTAGATGCATGGTAACTCTACTATCCATCTTGGAGATAATGTTGAAGGGACATGCACTACTCAAGGGATTATTAGTCAGTCTAGGGGTCCCATCCCTGATATTTTTAGAGTTCCACCAATGGCTACTAGTCTTCCTCAGGGTGAGGTGACTAACGCAGAATTTCGTCAATTGATTCATATTATTGCTCAGTTTGTTACCTCTTAGGCTAAGAAAGATGTATTTGGTGTGTCATCTACTGAGGCCATAAGGGTTGGCCAATTTATAAAGATGAATCCTCCTACTTTTATTGGTGTAAAGGTGGAGAATTCTCAGGGATTCTTAGATAAATAAAGAAAATCTTTAGGGTGATGCAGGCTACAAATATGGAAGGGATAAATTTTGCTACTTACTATCTTAAGGATGTGGCATACCAATAGTTCGAGGAGTGGGATAGGAAAAGAGGTAATGTTGAGGATTCGATTTTATGGGAGACTTTCTCCAATGCTTTTCTAGACCATTTCTTTCCTTAGAAGCTAAGGAAAGCAAAAGTAGAGGAGTTTGTTAATTTAAGGCAAGGGAAGATGTCTGTCAAGGAATATGCCTTGAAATTTCATTAGCTGTCAAGGTATGCTCTGGAATTGGTGTCTGATATAAGGGCAAAGATAAGAAAGTTCGCTTCTGCGCTATCTCGAGATTTGATTCTTGAAAGCAAGATTGCATTGCTGATCAAGGATATGGATATGTCTAGGTTGGTGGTTGAAATACCCTGGGTTTAGGACCCTTAGAAAATTTCTTGTATTTCTGGTTTCTGGTTAAGGTATGACTAGAGTGTACAGGTCATATACTGAGGTATGGTTAGTAAGGTTGGTCATACAGTAACTAGTGATGGTTGGTGGGTTAGATTGGTTTCTAGAATGGGTACAACTTGGATTAGTACGAGTCTTATGGTTGGATATGTGTCATATGGTTTGGGTTTTCCTTCACTTAATCTGAGACTTAGTAAAGTAACTTAGATCTTAGTACGAGTGGCTCTCCATGGGTCATGAGATACTGTATGAGTCATATTATCCCACTCGTATGTTAGATAGAATCAACTCCTTTTGGTTTTGTTATGATTACGAGCTGAGGGTACTAGTCGTATCCTTAGATATGGTTTGGGTTGCATGGTTGTATATTGACTAGTGTGGGGGACTAAGGGAGGTCTAGGATACAAGTGGCGGGTACCACTCATATTAGAGGGTACGACTAGTATGGTGGAGGCTTACCTACCTGCGGGGATTTTATGCAGTTAAGTTTTGGGTAATCTGGACATTTTCCCTCTTAACCCATTATGACCCCATGACTTATATCACAGGAAACACTTTCTAATTCTCTCTAAGGCTCTTAGATATGGGAAGGCAAGGGTTTCATCTAAAGGAGCAAGTTGGGGCTTGATTAGGTGATTTCTCTCCATCATCTCCATCATCTAAGGCAAAATACTTCTCCTTCATTGTTAGTTCCAACTAAAGGCATGTTTTATACAATGTTTTCATGGTATGATTATTTTATGATTTTGGAGTTTTCAAATATATATTGGGGTTTTAGTAATAAATTCTTGGTTTTGGTTTTCCCATGTTTTAATTATGTTTTTACATGCTTTAATGATGGTTTAGAAAATTGGTTTCATGGGAATGGTTACTTGGTAATTGGATTTGGTTTTAGAAACACTCATGTTTGATAAAATGCCTATAATAATGCTTTTACTATACTAATGAAATTTTAATGGAACTATTGCAAGGTATAGTTTCATAATAGAACCCTAAATGGTATAAATAGTTTAAATGGCTTGGAATGGTTAAATGGTAAGTTTTAGTGGTCATGGTTATGGTGAATTAAACTTCCTTATAGGGTACATAAGATTACCCCAAGGAAACATAATAATGGAACACTTGTGGGGTACACGGGATTCCCCTAAGTTAACTTGATAATATGATCCATGGGTACATGGGAATCCCATTTTCATAAAAAGGTTAGCTAAGGTCATTTCTAGCAAGCTATAGTCGGTATGACAATACCACATCTTATTGCATTGGTTATAATAATGGAAATATGGTTTGGCTGGTTAGAAATGGTTTTAATTGGGTAATAATAGTGGGGAGTGATAGCTAGATGTGAAGGTGCGAGTCCAATGGGTGGACACTAAAAACTCATATTTGCAGACATGGGGGTTGGTCATAGTGACCATTTATGATACTATGAGGTACATGGGAATCCTCTAAGTACACTGTACATATGTATCATGGAGAGCAAAGGACACTTGGGAATCCCCTACTTTTATGGTATCTCCGGTTTGTGCAGCTACATGTATCAAAGCCTATTCAAGAGGTTACACTAGACCCATATAGCCTGTGGGTGGTTCTAGGATGATTAAGCTACACATACCCAGGTTAACAGTTTTAAAGGCATGCTAATCCCGGTTCTCTTTCCCATCATAGTTATATATATGTGTGTGCATGGCTTATATACATGTGGTTGGTGTACTTAGTTTTACTGGAAGGAATTATTTATCCTTATCCTGAGTTCATGCTAATGTTCACCCACTAACCTATCTTTGGGCGACTATATCCCCACGCAATACAAAAACTGGCCATTCTACTCCTCATGCTTAGTGATCAGATTTAGGATTATCTACTGGATTAAAGTGGTGAGATTTTATATTTTGGAAGGCTCTATTTCATATCATGTATGTCTTTACATACTTAGTTTATTTTATGAATACTGGTTTTGGCTATGGTTGGGGGTATGCCCCATTCGGATATTGCATATTATGTATGTCTTTACATACTTAGTTTATTTTATGAATACTGGTTTCGGCTAAGGTTGGGGGCATGTCCCATTCAGATATTGTTTTTCTTCTGGTTAGAGGCTTGTGTGACTATTATGGGTTGGAATAGGCGGGATTAGTATTGGTGTCAGCCATAGTATTGGCATTGGCATTGGGGATGATATCGCTGAACTAGATTTATGATTGTTCCATCCTATTATATTATGCTATGGATAGGAATTTGGTCATTATTTTGGTTGTTGGCTTATGGTATTGGTTCGATAATTTGATTATTGATTGGGTTTGGATGTTTGGACTCATTTGTGTTGGTCATGGTCATAGACCTATCCCAGAGTCCAAAAATTAAATAAAATACACTATCTTGTTATATATTCAAAATTCATCTAACTCAGGATATATGTTAGATGGTTGGGTTGGGTATCAAGGGTGTCTTTGATCCTGGTTGGACTTGAGATACCTATTACAACAAAGCCCTAGGTTACGTTGGGTCGATGGTTCATATGCAATAGGTGGAGGAAGAAAAGAGAAAGCACGCTAAATTTAAGGAAAGGCGGGGTAAGAACTTCAGTTCTTCTGAACTAGGTGGTGGGCAATAGCCAGTGGTCGGGATAGTGGTAAGTGGCCAAATAAAAAGTGGGGGAGTTCTGGTTCCTTTTCTATAGTTGTTGCTCTTTACTAAAATAGTCGGTGATAGGCGTCAGTAAGTTGGCGATAATTTCCAGGCATAGGGTGCCCAATCTTAGGCAAGTAGGGCTCAGTCGACCTCATCATGCCCTCCTTATTGGTTCTATTATAAGTTGAATAAGGGTTTTTATGAAGAGGGGAGGGATAGGTATTTCAAATATAGCTAGTCAGGCCTTATGCAGAGAAACTTTCCGGTTGGTAAGGGTTCTTTTGGAGCAAGTATGGTTTCGGTTGCTTTATCTTCTGCTCCTGCACCAAAAGGTATTGTTTCTGCACCTATTTCTGCTTCTGGTACCGGTGTAGGTTTGAATAGGTTATATGCTCTTAATACTCAGCAGGAATCTGAGGCATCACCCGATGTCGTTACTAGTACTTACAACTCTTTTTTCATGACGTATATTATGTAATTGATCTGGGGTCCACTCTCTCTTATGTAACCCCTATTTGTATAGGTATATTTTGGTTTTTATGCTAAGGTTATTTTGGATCCTTTTTTATTTCTACCCCGGTAGGTGACTTTATGTTTGCTAAAAGGGTCTATAGGAGGTGTGTGGTATCTGTTGGTAGTAGGCAAACTTTAGTGAATTTGTTTGAACTTGATATAGTGGATTTTGACGTTATTCTAGGGATAGATTAGTTACACTCTTGTTACGCATCCTTATATTGTCGGACCCGTAAGGTTGTCTTTAGGTTTCCTGGTGAATCAGTTATTGAATTGAAAGGTGGCTCCCTATCTCCTAGAAGGAGGTTTATTTCCTACCATAGATCTTAAAGGCTAATCTCTAAAGGGTTTGTCTATTATCTAGTCTGGGTAAAAGATTCTAACTCGAAAGGTCCTTCCTTATATTCAGTTCTAGTGGTAAATGAGTTTCCTGAAGTCTCTCCAAATGATCTTCCTGATTTCCTCTTGATAGGGAGATTGAGTTTGGTATTGATTTGGTTTCGAACACTTATCCAATATCTATTCCACCTTATAGAATAGCTCTGGCTGAGTTGAGGGAACTCAAGGAGCAACTTAATGATCTTTTAGATAAGGGTTTCATCTGTTCTAGTGTATCTCCATGGGGTTCACTGATATTATTCGTGCGAAATAAGGATGGTTCCCTTCAGATGTGCATAGACTATCGACAAACGAATGAGGTAATGGTCAATAATAAGTATCTTCTTCCAAGAATAGATGACTTGTTTGATCAGTTTCAAGGTGCCAAATTCTTTTTGAATATAGAACTTTGGTCTGGGTATCATCAACTTAAGATTAGGGAGGAGGATATCCCTAAGATAGCTTTTTATACTAGGTATGGGCACTTTGAGTTCCTGGTTATGTCATTCGATTGACTAATGCCCCAACGTCATTTATGGATTTGATGAATAGGGTTTCAAGCAGTTTTCTGGATCTTTTTATTAGTTAGTTCATTGATGACATCTTGGTGTATTCTAAGAGTGATATAGATCATGCCAATCACCTTCATGTGGTGTTGTAGCCTTAAAAGAGCAGCAGTTGTATGCCAAATTCTCCACGTGTGAGTTTTGGCTTAACGCTGAAACTTTTCTTGGTCATATTATTTCTCATGAGGGGATCATGGTAGATCCTTTTAAGGTGGTTGTGGTTAACATATAATCGAGACTATAATACCTCATATATTTTCTGGTCTCTGTGCAGCATATGACTTATGATCCTCAATCGTAACCCTGCGTATGATTCGTATATTGTACTCGTACCTAAGTTATTATAGCATGTTGAACATTCTATTACTTGTATGACTTGACACCATAGGTCTTTAAGAAGAGTACGAGTTATATGAACCCAGTCGTATGGACATCAGTATTGAACCCTTGAAGTTCTATCCAGGATATGATAGGGGGTTTACTGTCGTATACAAAGGTATGCCACATATAGAGAGAAGTCATATCAATAATAGTGTTGGTTCCCCAAGTTGTTCATTTATCTTACGAGTGACTTTACCAAATTGTATAGGCATCTTACGAGTTGGAAGTACGACTCTTAGCTAGACCAGTATATGTTCTTTGAAATCTGCCAAACTTTCGAGTCAGTAGTCTAGTCATACCCTAACATACAAGTTATAAGGTTGACTCGTACCGACTGGGAATGTGATTTTATGGATGTTTTTTCACGGGCTTTTATGTCTTTCTGTAACTCCCCGAATCTGTAACCCAGACGTTACATGGTGCTCACAATCCCAAAGGACAACAAGCTAACCCATGACTGGTATCTACTACAATAACAATATAATAAATACTGTAATGATCACAGAAATAGACGGAAACATATGCCATAATGTTCATATCTGTAAATAAATCTGAATATAAGTACTGAAAACTAAACAACTATATGAAAATACTCTAGTCTGAAATGCCTCTAACTGTCTAAACTGTGGAGTTGATATGACAAGCCCCCAACTAACTCCATCTACTAAAATAAAACTAAAGTACTATAAATAATAAGCATGTCCTCGAACTATGAGGACTCACCACTACTCTAAAAACTGAGAATCTAAACTTCTAAGGGTGCTCTGGAGCCCGTACGTCTGAACTTACAATATAATACATCATAGCGCAAAGAAAAAGCATATGTCAGTACTTTGAATGTATTGGTATGCTTAATGAGGTAGGGTGAAATACATGGGTTCATATGCATGCACAATAATAACTGAATAACATGAGTATGACTGAGTAAGTGTACATGCATGAATACATAGATTGTAACTGCGATCATGCTAATACTGAGTACTGAATCTGAATACTGATAACTAATATCTGAGTTCACAAATACTATATTACCGACTATGTAAAGGACTGTATCTGACAATTATGAATACTGTGTAACCATACTAAGTTCCATACTAAGTTGAGTGACTATGTCTGATAGTCCTGATTTGTAGAACTGAACTGAGTTCTATTTTGAGACTGGAACTGAGACTGTGGGAGGTAATTATCTAACTGATATTCCCCCTCTCTAAACTTATTAGGTTCCAATCTGTAACCCTAGTTGGAAGGGTGTCAATACCGTGCCACGAGTAAGGACAAGCTGTAAGTTAACCCTCTCTGGCAGAAAGCTCTTCCGTCAACCCTCTCTGGCAGGATAAATCAAATGATATTTATCAACCCTCAATATATCTGCCAGGAAGATATCTCAACCTACGCTGGCTACATAGTTCGGTAATGCAGGGATTATTACTAAGGGTCAAACCCTTTGCTGCCAGGAATGCCCTTATCCCTGGGTTAACTCGATGTTGAATCCTACTCCCAACTAAATCGACACTGAACTGATTTCTAGTCTATACTAGGTTGGACTGAGATGGTACGGATATTTTTGTTTAACTGAACTGAACAGGGTACACTGAGTTCTGTGGAATGTTGGAAGCTACTGAATTCTGTTAACTTACTGAATTAACTGAGTTCTGGACTGACTATTGAACTAGATTGGAAGAATACTGAATCTACTGAGTTTTTCTGGAGTTTAGTAACTGACTGAGAGTACTACTGATAGTGGTGTAACTTTTACTGTACTATGACTGACCATAACTCTAAATAATCAGCTAAATTTTTGGGTACAAGTACCCCCAGGACTCGATAGCACAAAATAAGAGACATGGCATAAACTTGAAATATGTAAACTAAGGATTTGATCATTCTTCATTCATTGGGGCATTTTAACAAACACTTGCATGTCATGAACTTAAACACATGCTAACATGATATAACTTCACTATTCAACTCACATTTTTAATCCATCAATCACTTGAAAGGCATAAATTTTGCACATAGTACTAATCAACATGCGAGCACACAATTTCAATATTAAATTCACCATTTAAAAGATTTAGCATGATTTCACATGGTAACATATATAAATCAATTAATCCCACATGAAATTAATCACTAAACATGGATTTGAAACCCAATTAATCATTTTTAAACATGGATATTATCAAACTCAACATAGAATTCATATGCTTGCAGTCTAAAAATAGCTTATTGGACTCCAAGGGTGGAAGTGATCCTTGGATAAAAACTTCACATACCTTAGATAAGGAATATTTGAAAATTGATGGTGGAAATCTTAGGTTCTTGATTTGAAATTAAATCTTCTAGGGTTTTGTTCTTGAAAATTTTTGAGAAAAGATGAGTTTAATTGCTCTCTAAGGTGATAAATTTCATGTTTTGGGGGATGAAGGTTGAGGGAAAAAGACCCAAATACCCCAAAGGATGCGGTTTATTAATGACTGAAAACTGTACCATCGATACGTAGACCAACACACTACATCATCATAATTGATGCGATAGCCAACACATTGCATTGAGTCCATATTGACTCACTGGAAATTGATTCTGGGAGCTGGAGAAAACATTTATCAACGCGATAGTCAATGTGGTGCGCCAAGATCGCATTGATCTATGGAAACACTTACGGACATTCCTGATCATGAATTAACCTAAATATCCACCTATAATGGATGTAAAGGCCATGATATAGGATAAAAAACTTTCCAAGGCTAGAATGACATAAAGTCTGAATACTTAGCTAGAATATTCTAAGTCTGGGACCCCTTAGCAAACATAGAGGACTGAATTAAGCTAAGGATTTTGCAGGGTCTTACATGATCTCACCCTTGGGAACATTCATCCTCGAATAATACTATAGAGACAGAGAATACTGAGAGACTGAACTTAGACATTGGGCATACACAATTGAGAAATGGTTTCATGATTAAGATCACTGATACACTGAATTATCATACTGAACATGCATGTCTGATGCATGAGCACATAGCTGAACATGATTCATGAATGCATGACTAGAATTACTAATATGCTGTGTTTCTCATACTGGATATGCATATCTAATGCATGAATACAAGACTGAATATGCAATGGTAACTGATACCAAGTTTGTAACTAAAATCTGAATATAAAACTGAATAAGCTTAAGAAAAGCTATTACCTTGGACTGGGTCTGAGTCTGTAGAGAAGAGGTGAGGATACTTGGTCTGCGTATCTGCTTCTACTTTCCAAGTAGCTCCCTCGATTGACTAATTTTGCAAAAGAACTTTGACTAGAGGGACTTCTTTGTTCCTTAGTCTATGAATTTGGTAGTCAAGGATTTCAACTAGAATCTCTTCATAAAAGAGGCTATTCTGAATATCTATGCCTTCTACAGGGACTACGACTGCTGGGTCATATTTGTATTTCTTTAGAAAGGAGATGTGGAATACTAGATGCACTGAATATAGATCTGAAGGCAACTCAAGCTCATAAGCTACCTTTCAAAAACGGCTGAGAATTCGGTAAGGACCGACATATCGGGGACTAAGTTTTCTATTCTTGCCAAATCTTTTCACCCTTTTCATGGGAGAGATTTTCAAGTACACATAGTCACCAATATCAAACTCGAGATCCTTTCTGCGTATATATAAATACAATTTTTATCGGCTCTGAGTTGTCTTAAGTCTTTCCCTGATCAACTCGACTTTCTCTAAGGTATCAAATACCAAGTCAGGCCCTACCACTTGGCCTCACCCACTTCAAACCAACTAATGGGAGATCTACACCTCCTTTCATAAAGTTTCTCAAATGGAGCTATCTGAATACTGGAATGATAGCTGTTGTTATATGCAAACTCAATCAAAGGAAAATGGTCATCCCAACTATCTTTGAAATCTATCGTGTATGCTCGTAGCATATTTTCTAAGGTCTGAATGGTCCTTTATACTTGACCATCAGGATGGAAGGCTGTATTGAGATGAACTCAAGTACCAAGACTCTTTTGGAATGTCTTTCAGAAATAAGAGTTAAATTGGGTACCTTTGTCTGAGATGATAGACAACAGAACACTGTGCAATCTGACCAACTCCCTGATATAGAATTTGGCGTGATGCTCGACTGGATATGATGTATGGACTGGAATAAAATGAGTGGATTTGATCATCCCATCTACAATGACCCAAACTAAATCATGCTAACAACGAGTACAAGGCAATCTCGTCACAAATTCCATGTTCACTTCTTCCTATTTCCAAGTTGGAATATTGAACTCCTGCATGGACCCATTAGGCTTCTAATGCTCAATCTTAATCTGCTGACACATCAAGCACTTAGCCATAAGCTCTATAATATCTCTCTTCATCCCACTCCACTAATAGATCTCCTGCAAATCACGATATATCTTAGTGTCCCCTGGATAAATCGAGTAGTGAGCACCATGTAATTCTGCAAGAATTCATTACCTTAAGTCATCTACTCCTAGAATACATAGCCGACCCTAGCAATACAGTACACCATCTCTTCATTGGGAGAAAACTTTAACTTTTCGATCTCTGGTTGATTCTTTCAACTTGACTAGATTGGGATCTCCATCCTGGTTTTCCTTTACTTCAGAAACTAGGGATGATTCTGAACTACTCTGCACCCATACACTACCTTCTACTGAATCGAATAAGGGGACACCTAGCTGGGCTAACTAATAGACTTCCTGAGCTAACTTCTTCTTACTGTCCTCCATTTGAGCAACACTACCCATAGACATTCTACTGAGGGCATCGGTCACTATGTTGGCCTTGCTTGGATAATAAAGAACACTCATGTCGTAGTCTTTCAACAACTCCAACCACCTTCTCTGACAGAGGTTTAGGTCTTTTTGAGAGAACACATACTACAGGATCTTATGATCAGTGAACACATCAATATGCACACCATACAAATAGTGTCTCTAAATCTTTAAGGAAAATACTACTGCTGCTAACTCAAGATCGTGAGTAGGATAGTTCTTTTCATGGGGCTTAAGCTGTCTAGAGGCATAGGCTATGACCTTACATCTCTGTATTAAAACATAACTCAATCCGACTCTGGAAGAGTCACAATACACAACAAAGCGATTGGCACCATCTGGTAGGGTCAAAACTAAAGTTGTGGTAAGTTGAGTCTTCAACTCCTGAAAACTCTTCTCACAAAAATCTAATCACTAGAAATTGAATTTCTTCTGAGTCAATCTGGACATAGGGGATGCAATATATGAAAATCCCTCAACAAACCATCGGTAATAGCAAACCAAACCCAAGAAACTCTTGATATCTGACAGAGAGATGGATTGGGGCCAATTTCTCAATGTCTCAGTCTTTTAGGGATCAACTCTAATGCCATCACCATAAATGACATGGCCAAGAAATTCTACTGACCTTAGCCAAAATATGCACTTAATGAATTTGGTGAATAGTTAATGGTTTCTAAGAGTCTACAATACTATTCTGAGATGGTCTACATAATCGTGTTCACTATGGGAGTAAACAAGAATGTCATCTATGAAGACTATGATGAACATATCCAAGTACTGCTTAAACACATAGTTCATCAAGTCCATGAAGTCTGCTGGGGCATTAGTAAGATGAAACTACATGACTAAAAATTCAAAATGACCGTACCGAGTTTTGAAAGTTGTTTTTAAGATGTCACATTTCCTGACTTTGAGCTGATGATAGCCTTATCTGAGGTCTATCTTAGAGAAATAGCTAGCACCCTGAAGTTAGTCAAACAATTCATTGATTCTAGGAAGCGGATACTTGTTCTTGATTGTAACTTTGTTTAACTGACGATAATCTATACACATTCTGAGGGAGCCATCTTTCTTATGCATGAATAAAACTGGTATGCCCCACGGGGACACAGTGGGTCTTATGAATCCCTTATCTAAGAGATCTTTTAACTGTTCCTTTAATTCTTTCAGTTCTACGGGTGTCATTCTGTATTGAGGAATAGATATGGGCTGAGTATCTGCAAGGAGATCAATTCCAAAATCAATTTCCTTTATGGGAGGAACTCCTGAAAGGTCTTCAGAAAACACATCTGGGAATTCACATGCTACTGATACTGATTCAAGAGTAGGGGTTTCTAAACAAGAGTCCTAGACTCAAAAGAGATAGTAGAAACACCCCTTTGATATCATTTTCCTATCCCAAAGTAAGAAATAAGCTGACCCCTAGGTGATGAAGTACTACCCCTCTACTCTAGGTTGGATTCATTTAGAAATTAAAATTAGACAATTCTGTTTCTATAGTCGATAGAGACACATTAGGAATGAAGCCAATCTATGCTAAGAATGACATCAAAATTAGTCATCTCTAATTTGACTAAGTCTGCTGATGTGACTTTCTAAGATATCATAACCAGACAGTTCCTATATACCCGCCGGGCTATGATAGATTTACCCACTAGGGTAGAGACTGAGAGGCTCTGATAGAATTTCAACACTGACTTCAAAATTAACTATTATATAAGGAGTAACAAAGAACAAGGAAGCTCCTGGATCTAGTAAAGTGTAAACATGCAAATGATAAACTTATAACATTCCAGTTACCACATCAGGAGAAATTTCCTAATCCTATCAGACTGAAGAGCATAGAGTAAATTTGGGTGCAGCCCACTAGTGGTACTGGATGAGGCACCCTGTTGATTTAGATGATTGGACTGAGTTGGTGGACCGGTATGCTGACTCTGCAAACCCACCTGAGGATACTGTCTGACTTTGAGACCTAACTTTCCACATCTGAATTGCACATCGCTTCTAGCTCTACAGATACCTAGCTGGTTTCTGTCGTACTTCTGGCAAAGAGGATTGGTTCGGGCACTGCTTATTGCCTTGGGGCTTAGGACCTGATTCTCTATCTCTTTTGTCATCTCTAAATTTTGGCACTAGAGCACTGGCTGATGACAGAGCTTGAACTGAGGATTTTGGTTAAAACTAAGAACGATTCCTACCCTCTAACTTAGGCTGAGCAAAACTGAAACTACCTATCCTTAATTTTTTGCTCTCCCTCTCCTTCTCTTTATTCTTAGCCTTCTTTATCTACTGAGAATGGACCATAAGTCTGGATATGTCCATCTTCTTTATCAGCATTGTGTTCCTGTGCTCTTTGCCCACATTGCTAGACACCCCTAATACAAACTTACTCATCTTAGATCTTCTATCTGCCACAACATGCGGGACATATTTGGCCAACTAAGTAAACTTGAGAGATATCTCCTGCACTATCATATTTCCCTACTTTAGGTTTATAAACTCCAAAACTTTCACTTCCCTGAACTTTAGTGGGAAGAACCTTTCTAGAAAGTAACTACAAACTTCTCCCATTCTATGGGCCCTGCATCTGCGACCCTCTCTGCCTTCCATTGTTTAAACCATGAGTGAGCCACATTCTATAACTGATATACAGCTAACTCAGTGCTATCAACAACATTCACCCCCATGATATCAATAACCTTCTACACCTGATCAAGAAATTTGTGAGGGTCCTTATCTGACTTAGACCCGATAAACAATGAAGGATTTATTTAGGTGAAGTCCCGAATCCTGGCAGTAGCTGTATTGCCCATTGGGTTGGCTTAAATGGTAGCTGGCGTTCATTCTAGGTTGCTACAGAATGAGCTAGGGTGGTGAAGGCTGCTCTAAACTCCGTGTGGGAGAAGTGCTCGCCCAAAGGATCCAGATGGATGTGCTGAGGGGCTGACTAGTCTCCCATTCTTCTTCCCTGAGTCCTCTTTAGAGGTATATTCTATAAATGAAAGAGAATCTAGGACTAAAAAGAGAGTGTAACTGGAGCTTATGCTCACTCGTAGGACATAAATACTAAAAGAAGGGAAACTTTTTCAAAAACATCTCATAGACTCCTGTCCATAAGTGTGGCACATAACACATCCATGCACAAGACTCTACTAGATATGACTTTCAAACTTTTTAGGACTCTGTTGAACCTTAGGCTCTAATACCAAGTTTGTAACGCCTCTAGTCTATACCCTCAATGCTACACGACGCTCACAATCTTGAAGGACCACAAGCTAACCCATGACTGGTACCTACTACAATATCTGTATAATAAATACTGTAATGATTATGGAAATAGGTGGAAACAGATTCCATTAGGTTCATATCTATAAATAAATCTGAATATAAGTACTAAAAAACTGAACAACTATTTGAAAATACTCTAGTCTGAAAAGCCTTTAACTGTCTAAATTGTTGAGTTGAAGGGACAAGCCCCCAACTAACTCTATCTACTGAAATGAAACTGAAGTACTATAAATAATAAGCATGTCCTCAAACTATGAAGACTCACCACTACTCTAAAAGCTGAGAATCTAAACTCTAAGGGTGCTCTGGATCCCGTGCGTCTGAACCTATGATATAAGACATCATAGCACCAAGACAAAGCATCCTCCAGTACTTTGAATGTACTAGTATGCTCAGTAAGGTAGGCTAAAATTCATGGGTTCATATGCATGCACAATAATAATTGAATAACATAAGTTTGACTGAGTAAGAGTATATGCATGAATACATAGACTGTAACTGAGATCGTGCTAATACTGAGTACTAAATCTAAATATTGATAACCAATATCTAAGTTTACAAATATTGTATTACTGATTATCTGAATGACTATATCCGACAGGTCTAAATACTGTGGAACCATATTAAGTTCCGTACTAAACTGAGTGACTATGTATGATAGTCTAGAATCTGTAGAACTGAACTGAGTTCTATTGTAAGACTGAGACTGAAACTGAAACTGTGGGAGGTAATCATCTATCCAACATGTCCCTTTCTAAAATGATTGGGTTCCAACCTGTAACCCTAGTTGGAAGGGTATCAATACCATGCCATGGGTAAGGATAAGCTGTGAGTTAACCCTCTCTGATAGGAGGCACTTCCATCAACCCTCATTGGTAGGATAACTCGAATAAGGTATATCAACCCTTAATATATCTAGAAGGAATATATCTCAACCTACACTGGCTATGTAGTTCTATAATGCATGGATTGCTACTAAGGGTCAAACCCTATGCTGGCAGGAATGCCTCTATCCTTGGGTTAACTCGGTGCTGAATCCTAATCCCAACTGAATAGAAATTGAACTGATTTCTAGTCTGTACTAGGCTGGACTGATTTGTTACTGATATTTCTATTTAACTAAACCAAAATG
The DNA here is from genome assembly GCF_002878395.1 of Capsicum annuum. Taxonomy (NCBI): domain Eukaryota; kingdom Viridiplantae; phylum Streptophyta; class Magnoliopsida; order Solanales; family Solanaceae; genus Capsicum; species Capsicum annuum. The sequence continues at coordinate 89,102,392 of NC_061116.1, read as the reverse complement.
GGTACACAGAGTTTTGTGGACTGTTGGAAACTACTGAATTCTATTAACTAACTGAGTTTATTGAGGTCTGGACTGAGTACTGAACTAGACTAGAAGAATACTGAGTCTACTGAGTTTTTCCTGAGTTCTATAACTGACTGAGAGTACTACTGATAGTGACATAATTGTTACTATACTATGACTGACCATGGCTCCAAATAATCAGCTAAATTGTCAGGTACAAGTACCCCCAGGACTCGATAGCACAATACTTAGCTAGAATATTTTGAGTCTGGGACCCCTTAACAAGATTAGAGGACTGAATTAAGCTAAGGATTTTGTGTGGTCTTACACTTTCTCCACTCACCTAAAAGCCAAACCTATGTCATTTTGGCTTCACAAGGGGTGGTATAAAAGGCCCCAAATTCTATATTTACATCTTTAAACATCAATATACAAAATAGAATCAAGATAAAATGGTTTTTTCATCTTCCCCAAGAAGCTAGGGTTTATCAAGGTCAAGAACAAATTCAAAGAAATTTCCCCAAAGCTTCTATTACAGGCATGTGGGATGTTCATCCATGGGTCCCTTTCACCCATGGAGCTCAAAAACCCTCTTTTAGTTTACTTTATGAGTTTATATATGTTCAAGATGAAATAAGTCCATAAATTTCCTGTTAATTCAATGTCAAGTTATGGTTACAAGTGTTTTCAAGTGGAATGAGTCATATCATGTTTTAAGTGTTGCAAATTCCGTGTCCTGTTTTATTGATTTCAGAATAAATCCTCAAATTATAAATTTAGCTGTGTAACCATGTTGTTTCCTCATATTTAAGACATTCTTATGTTAAAATTTATGATTCTCAGATGTTTGGTGGAATGTTCATTCTTTGGGTCTTTGAACCATGATTCTTATCCTACAATTTTGAGTATTTATATCATACTTTATGGTCATTCAATGCTGGTGGGTTATGAACACCTGATACCTATGTATTTTACATGATTTCAGATCTTTCAAGTAATAATTCAGTGAAACCATGAGTCTTATTATTTACTAAGATATTTATGAAAATGATGAGCTCTATCAGTTATGTAAAAATGTTTAGTTGAGTTTAGTTCAATTCAATTAGAAGTAGAACTTAGCATCGAGTGGACTCATGGATGGAGGTTCACCAGCCAATAAAGGGTGTGACCTTGAGTAGCAGTCCCTAAGTTCCAGAACTACGTAGCCAACTTTGGTTTGAGATGTCTACCTACTAGTAGAGGGTGATCCTTAGTCCTTTGGGATATTGATTTAGTGGATCCACATAGCCAGTGTTAGCACCCGTGGCACGATACTAACACTTTTCTAACTGGAGTTATAATTTGGAACCCAATTAACTCAGATTGGGGTATGTCAATTATATGATACCTCCCACGGTCTCAGTACAGTAATTAATGTATTTTAGTTCATTGGCTTGACCAAGTGTACTAATTTTTAATCATTCAATTATATAGCTTTCAGTCTTTCAGGTTACAGATTATCTCAGAACTATATTTATGTTTGGTCTTGCATTCTTAGATATTACATGTTCATGCATTTATGCTCTGATATCCCAAGCATTTCAGACAGTCCTCATATCATATACTAGTACATTCAAAGTACTAACCACATATTTTTCTTTGTCCTATGCTATTTTATAACATAGGTTTAGATGCACTATTTCCCAACTGCTCTTAGGCAGCTCAGTGTTACTTAGCAGCAGTAGTGGTGAGTCCTCATCCATTGAGGACATGATTTGTGATTTTTGAGTTACTTCAGTGTATTCTTATGTTCAGGCAGTTAGAGTTTGTTGGAGGGTTTGTCCCATCAAGTCCTCAGGATGTTTAGAGGCTTTCAGACAATTAGTTAGATAGTCAGTCAGTTATTTCAGTGTTATTAGTTGTTTTTAGATAGACAGTTGGTTTCTATTATTCTATCAGATATTTCAAACATGTTTTGATACATATTTCAGTATCCAATTTTACAGTTTCTTCTTAACTTATCTTTCGCACATGTCATTTATTACTATTTCCTTTAGTGCTCACAATAGGTACCAACCCATGGGTTATATTGTGGTCACCTATGGTCGTAAGCACTATTGTTGTGACTAGCGGAGCCTCGGGTCATGATAAAACTTGGTATCAGAGCCTAAGGTTTTACATTATCCTAGGTAGTCTGAAAGACGCATTATGTAAAGTCTTGTGCAAGGGTGTGAAGCACACCACACTTATGGACAAAAGGCTATGAAACATTTTAGGAAAGTTTCCCTTCTTTCAGTGTAATGTCATGCAAAAGAGAATGACCTCTATTTAAACACTTTTTCTAACTCATCCTTCATTCCATTGTAGACAATGCTTTCCAGAAGAAACAATAGAAGAAGGAATAGGGATCAGCCTATACCCCTACCTATTTAGGAAGATCCCCTAAATGAACATGTCTCTTACACTAAATTCAGGGTTTTTTCACTACCCTAGCCCATTCTGTAGCTGCTCAAAACAACCAGCAAGATATTGTCCCAACCAATCCAATGGTAGCATTCATGATTTTACTTAGATGAATTCCTCTCTATTTTCTGGATCTAAGTCTCAGGAGGATCTGCAGGAGTTTATGGATATGGTGTAGAAAGTGATAGATATCATGGACATCACTTCGAGCAAAAGTGTAAATTTAGATGCATATCAGTTGCTGGATATAGCTCACACCTGGTTTAAATAGTAGAAGGAAGATTGTGGTGTTGCAGAAGGGTCGGTAGAGTGGGAGAAATTTACCACAACTTTCTAGATAGGTTCTTTCCATTAGAGTTGAGGGAATCTAAGGTTTAGGATTTTATCAATTTAAAGCAGTGTAATATGAACATAAAGGAGTACTCTCTAAAGTTCAATCAGTTGGCAAGGTATGCTCCTTCTATGATGGCAAAAAATAGGTCTAGAATAACTAAGTTTGTGTCTGGTGTCTCTGATAGTGTGGTTAAGGAATGTAGGACTACCATGTTGATTAAGGAGATGGACCTATCTAGGATTATGGTTCATTATCAATAGAGTGAGAAGGAAAAGCATATGGAGAGAGAGAGAGAGAATAAGAAAGCCAGAACTGGTAGTTTCAACTTTTCTTAGCCAAGGTCAGGAGGTGGTAACCGTTCTCAGTTTTGATAGAAATTTTCAGCGCTAAATCCATCTTTAGCTAGTGCGCCAGTGCCTAAGTTTAGGGAAGACAGTCAAGATGGAGCACCAGGCTCTAAGTCCTAGGGTAGTGTGAATAGTGGTCGTACTAATTCGGTCTACAAGAAGTGTGGTAGGCATTACTAGGGTGAGTGTAAAGCTAGTAGTAAGGGGTCTTTTGGATGTGGAAAGCCATGCCACAAGGTCAGGGATTGCCTGAGGGCTGATCAACAAGGTCAGGCAATCGCTCATCAACTCCAGCGAGTTGCCTAACTCAGCAGGGTGCTAGTTCAAGAGCCACTAGTGGGTAGCTTCGGAATAGGTAGTATGCACTCCAAACTTGATATGATCAGGAAAGTTCTAATGTGGTTACGGGTATATTATAGGTTTCTATCTTTATATTTATGCTTTGTTGGATCCCGAAAGTTTACTATTTTTTGTAAATCCTTATATAGCCGTCAATTTTGGTGTCAGTTAAAAAATATTAGCAGAGCATTTCTCAGTATCTACCCAGTGGGTAAATTTATTACAGCCAGACGAGTACACAAAAATTTTCCGATCATAGTATCTCAGAAAATCATCTCAGTTGATCTCGTAGAGTTAGAGATGACCAATTTTGATATCATTCTAGGCATGGATTTGCTCCACTTGTGCTATGCATTAGTTGATTGCAAAAATAGAGTTGTTCAGTTTTATTTTTCTAATGAAACAATCACTGAATGGAGGGGTAATACTTCAGTGCTTAGGGGTCAGGTTATTTCTTATCTTAAAGCAAGAAAGATGATATCTAAAGGGTGTGTTTACCATCTTGTTCAAGTTAAAGACTCTAATTTTGCAACTCCAAGTCTTAAGTCAGTTTCAGTGGCTCCAGCTAAGCTTAAGGAGTTGATAGAATAGTTAAGAGATCTCTTAGATAAGTGTTTCATCAGGCCCATTATTTCTCCATGGAGAGCTCCAGTCTAATTCGTACGTAAGAAAGATAGTTCTCTTAGAATATGCATCAACTACCGTTAGTAGAACAAAGTCACAATCAAGAACAAGTATCCACTCCCTAGAATTAATGACTTATTTGACCAACTTTAGGATGCCAGTTATTTCACTAAGATAGAACTCAGATTCGTCTATCACCGGCTTAGAGTCAGAGAATATGACATTCTGACTTGGTATGGTCACTTCAAATTCCTAGTTATATCTTTTGGACTAACGAATGCCCCTACAACTTTCATGGACTTAATGAATGGGGTTTTCAAATAGTACTTGGACATGCTTTTCATAGTTTTCAGTGATGGTATCCTTGTCTATTCCTGTAGTGAGAATGATCATGCAGACCATTTGAGAATTATGTTGCAGACCCTTAGAGCACATTGGTTTTTTGCCAAATTCAGTAAGTGTGAATTTTGGCTGAGATCAAAATATTTTCTTGGCCATATTATTTTCGGTGATGGCATTAGAGTTGACCCTCAAAAAATTGAAGCAGTGAGAAACTATCCCAGACCATTCTCTCTATCAGATATCAGGATTTTTTTAGGTTTGGATGGCTATTACAGGTTGTTTAAGGGGTTTTTTTCTATTGAATCTCCTATGTCTCGACTAACTCAAAAGAAAGTCAAATTTCACTAGTCAGATTCTTACGAGAAGAGTTTTCAGGAGCTGAAGACTCGACTCACTTGTGCCTCAGTCTTGACTTTGCCAGATGGTTCAGATGGATTTGTAGTTTATTATGATGCTTCCAGAGTTAGTATTAGTTGTGTTTTGATGCAGAGGGGTAAGGTCAAATCCTATTCATCAAGAAACCTTAAATCCCATGCAAAGAATTATCCTACTCATGATCTTGAGTTGGCAGTTGTTGTTTTTGCCTTGAAAATTTGGAGAGATTATCTTTATGGAGTTCATGTTAATGTATTCGCTGATCATAAGAGTTTATAGTACGTGTTCATGCAAAAGGATCTAATTTTTTGTCAAAGAAGGTGGCTTGAGTTGTTAAAAGATTTTGATATGAGTGTGTTGTATCAATCAGCAATCCAATGTAGTGGCAGATGCCCTTAGTAGATTGTCTATGGGTAGTGTTGTTCATGTTGAGGGAGGAAAAAATTAGTCAGTGAGGTTCATCAGTTTGCTAGATGTTTGGTTAGTTGATTAAGCTTAGAGTGGTATATGGGTTCAGAATAGTTCAGAATCTTTATTGGTTGCTGAAGTAAAAGTAAAGCAAGACAGAGATCCTAGTTTGGTTAAGTTGAAAGAGGCAGTTAAAGATCAGAAGGTGGAGGTTTTCTCCTGGGGGAGATCATGTGCCTCGTTTTTATGGTAGATTATGTATTCCATATGTTGATGGTTTGAACAATTATATTTTAGCGGAAGTGCATGCTCCGTGGTATTTTATTCAGCCAGGAGCCATTAAGATGTATCATGATTTGTGGGAAGCTATTGGTGGAGTGGTATGAAGAAGGATACTGCAGGGTTTTTGACTAAGTGTCCAAATTGTTAGTAGGTCAAAGTTGAGCATGAAAGGCCTAGTGGTACATTGTAAGAGTGGTGAACATGGATTTCGTGATAGGGTTTCCTCGTATGTGTCGTCGGAATGATTCGATATGGATCGTTTTTGATAGAATAACCAAATCAGCTCATTTATTGCCAGTTCATACTTTGTACTCAACTGAGGATTATACCAGACTTTATATTAGGGAGTTTTTTAAGTTGTACGGGATTTTGTTGTCTATCATATTAGATAAAGGTACTTCATTTACCTCTTACTTTTGGAAAGCTTTTCAAAAAGGTCTTGGTACCCAAGTTCATCTTAGTATAGCTTTTTATCCTCAGATAGATGGTCAGGTTAAGAGGACAATTTTGACCTTAAAGGACATATTGAGGGTATATTCTATTGACTTTAAAGGTAGTTGGGATGACCACTTACCCTTGATTAAGTTTGCCTACAACAACAACTATCACTCTAATATTCAGATATCTCCATTTGAGGCTCTCTATGAGAGGAGACATAAATCTCATATTATTTGGTCTGAGGTAGGTGAAGCTGCTTTGATAGGGCCAGATTTAGTATTAAATTCAATAGAGAAAGTTCAGTCGATACGGGAGAGGCTGAAGACAGCCCAAAGTCATCAAAAATCTTATGCCGATGTGAGGAAAATAGATCTGGAGTCTGAGGTTGGTGATTTGGTCTATTTAAAGATTTTGCCTATGAAAGGAGTAAAGAAAATTGGCAAGAATGGGAAACTCAATCCCTGGTTTATTGGCCCATATAGAATCTTGAGTCATTTTAGGGAAGTAGCTTATGAGCTAGAGTTGCCTATAGATTTGGCTTCAGTACATCCGGTATTTCATATTTCTTTGTTAAGGAAACGTATTGGTTACTTAGCTATAGTTGTTTCTTTAGAATATATGGACGTTAAGGATAGCCTTTCCCAAGAAGAAGTCCTAGTTAAGATCCTTGATAATCAGATTTATGGGCTATGGAATAAAGAGGTTCCCTTAGTTAGGGTTCTATGGCGAAATTAGTCTATTGAGGGAGCTACTTGGGAAGAAAAAGTAGATATGCAAACCAAGTACCCTCACCTTTTTTCTGCAGACCCAAATTCAGCTTGAGGTAATGATCTTCCTTAGATTGACTCTTTTACATTCTCAGTTTCAGCTATGTAACCAATCTCACGTCATTGCATGCATTTATGAAATCAGTTCAGTTCATGTATCATGTTTTAGACTCAGTTATGTAATCATGTTTCAAGTCATGCATGTTAAGTATATGATCTCAGTTTTCTCAGTGGTCTCAGTCTAACCAGTCTCATTCAAGGATGAATGTTCCTACGGGGAGATATTGTAATGCCCTACATCTTTATCAATCTCTGTGCATCATATGACTCATGATCCTAAGTCGTATTCCATCTTATGAGTTGTACATTGGACTTATACCTAAGACAGTATAGTATGTTGAACATTCTATTACAGGTACAACTTGACCCAATGGGTTGTCAAGAGGGGTACGAGTCATATGAACCCAGCCATGTGGACAACAGTGTTGAACCCTTGAGGTTCTATCCAGGATACGAGAGGCTGGGTATCCAGTCGTATACAAAGATACAACTCATATAGAGAGAAGTTGTATCAATAATAGTGTTGTTTCCCCAAGTTGTTCATTCATCTTACGAGTGACTTTACCAAATCGTATAGGCATCTTACGAGTTAGAAGTATGACTCGTATCCTCACTAGTACATATTCTTTGAAATCTGCCAAGCTTACGGGTTAGCAGTCCAGTCTTACCCTAACATACGAGTTGTAAGGTCGACTCATACCGACTGGGAACATGATTTTCTACATGTTTTTCTAAGGGTTTTTTTTTTCTTTCTCCACTCCCTTAAATGCTAAACTCATGTTATTTTAGCTTCACAAGAGGTGGTATAAAAGGCCCTAAATCCCCAATTTACATCATTAAACATCAATTACAAAATAGAATCAAGATAAAACAATTTCTTTATCTTTCCCAAGCAGTTAGGGTTCTCAAGGTCAAGAACAACTTCGAAGAAATTTCCCCAAATTTTTTACTTCAGGTATATGGGATGTTCATCCATGGGTCCCTTTCACCCATGGAGCCAAAAAGTCCTCTTTTGTTTACTTTATGAGTTTATACATGTTCAAGATGAAATAAGTCCATAAATTTTCTGTTAATTCAATGTCAAGTTATGGTTACAAGTGTTTTCAAGTGGAATGAGTCATATCATGTTGGCCTTTAAGTGTTGCAAATTCCATGTCATGTTCTATTGATTTTAAAATAAATCCTTAAATAATGAGTTTAGTCATGTAATCATGTTGCTTCCTCATGCTTAAGACATTCCCATATTCAAATTTATGATTCTCATACATTTAGTGTAATGGTCATGCTTTGGGTCTTTGAACCATGATTCCTATCCTAAAGTTTTAAGTGTTGATATCATGCTTTATGGTCATTCAGTGTTGGTGGGTTATGAACACCCGATACCTATGTGTTTTACATGATTTCAGATCTTTCAAGTACTAATTTAGTGAAATTATGAGTTTTATTATTTACTCAGATATTTATGATCATGATGAGCACTATCAGTTATGTAAAAATATTCAGTTGAGTTTAGTTCAGTTTAGTTAGGAGTAGGATTTAGCACCACGCTGGCCTATGGATTGGGCCTCACCTTCCAATAGAGGGTATGACCTTTAGTAGCAGTCTCTAGGTTCCAAAACTATGTAATCAACATAGGTTTGAGATATCCACCTGCTAGTCGAGGGTTGACATATTTCTCAAGAGAGCACCTGCCAGTAGAGGGTGACTCTTTAGTCTTTAAGGACATCAGTTTAGTGGATCCACACAGCCAATGTTAGTGCCCGTGGCACGGTATTGACACCCTTCCAACTGGGGTTACAGGTTGGACCCCAATTAGATCATATTGGGACATGTCAATTATATGATACCTCCCACAGTCTAAGTACTGTAATTAGTGTATTTTAGTTTAGGTTTGCTTGACCAGGTGTACAAATTTTTAGTTATTCAGTTATACAGCTTTCAGTTTTTCAGATAACAAATTATCTCAAAACCATGTTTATGCTTGGTCTTGCATTCTCAGATATTATATGTTTATGCATTAATGCTCAGATACCCCTTGTATTTAAGCCAGTCCTCATCTCACATGCCATCTTATTTAAAGTACTGACCGCATACTTTTCTCTGCGCTATGTTGTCTTATAACATAGGTTCGGCTACACAGTTTCTCGACAGCTCTTAGACAGCTCAGTATTACTCAACAACAGTAGTGGTGAGTCCTTATAGATCGAGGACATGATTTTTTATTTGATTTAATTTAGTGTTTTCTTATGTTCATCCAATTAGAGTTTGTTAGGGTTTTTTCCTATCAACTTCTCATGATGTTTAGAGGCTTTCAGACAGTCAGTCTATTATTTCAGTATTATCAGTTATTTTCTGATAGACTGTTGGTTTCTATTATTCTATCATATATTTTAGACATGTTTTGATACGTATTTCAGTATCTCGTTTTACAGTATCTTATTAGTTTATCTCCCGCATATGTGATGTATTACTATTTCCTTCAGTGCTCACAGCAGGTACTAGTCCATGGGTTAGCTTATGGTCACTTATGTCCATAAGCACTGTTGTTACGATTGGGGGGTAGCCTCGGGTCGTGACATAGACCCATTAGCCTCGGGTCGTGACATAGACCCATTACTCCAATCGGTATTAGTAGCTTCTTGGGTTTGGCTAGTTATTATAGGCAGTTCATGGAAAGTTTCTCAATGATAGCTTCCTCATTGATTAAGTTGACTCAGAAAAAGGTAATTTTTTATTTGTCGAATGCTTGTGAGGGGAGTTTCAAGAAGATAAAGGATAAACTAACTTTTGCTCTGATTTTGACATTGACTGAAGGTACTGAAGGGTGTGTAGTTTATTATGATACATCACAGGGGGACTTGGTTGTGTTTTAACGTAGCATGGTAATATCATTGACTATGATTCCAAGCTGTTAAAGGTACATAAGAAGAATTATCCTTCTCATGATTTGGAGCTTTTAGCGATGGTTTTTGCTTTGAAAATTTGGCAGCATTATCTATATGGAGTGCACGTGGACATCTTTTCTAATCATAAGAGTCTACAGTATGTGTTCACTCAGAAGAAGCTTAATCTCAGGCAAAGAAGATGGTTGGAGCTTCTCAAGAACTATGATATGAGTCTTTACTACCACTTACGTAAAGCTAACGTGGTTGTTGATGCTCTTAGCAGGTTGTCCATGGGAAGTTTAGATCATGTGGATAATGAGAAGTGGGAATTAGTAAAGGATATTCATCGCTTGGGTAATTTTGGAGTTCGCCTCTCAGACTCCAATAATGTGGTGTGATGGTACAGGAAGTGGTTCGGTTATATCTTGGTGTAAAGATCAAGGAAAAACAAATGCTAGATCCTATCATGATTAAAATCAAGAGTGATATTGGTGGGAAAAAGTGATGTCATTCAAGATCAGTGGTGATTGTACTTTGTGGTATTAAGAGAGGTTATGTGTTACTGACGTCGATGGGTTGCGACAAAGGGTATTAGCCTAGGAGCATGAATCACGCTATGTTGTTCATCCCAATTTGACAAAAATGTATCATGATATCAAGGAGATGTATTAGTAGAATGGTATAAAGAGAAATGTGGATGATTTTATGGCCAAGTGCATGGTGTGCCAACAAGTCAAAGTTGAGCACATAAGTCTTGGAGAATTGTATTAGGAAATTGAGTTTCCTAAATAGAAATGGGAGGTAATCAATATGGATTTTGGTATAGGTCTTCCTCGGTCTCGGATAGAGGACTATGTGAGAATATATCTTCAAGTCAATCTCACTTCTTGCCATGTGGACTAACTTTTCGATAGAGGACTATGCGAGAATATCCCCTTAAGATATTGTAAAGTGGCATGTGGTACCTATTTCAATTATCTCTGATCGTAGTACATAGTTTTCATCTCACTTCTGGCAGTCTTTTTAGAAAAGGTTGGGTACTAAGGTTAATCTGAGTACTGCTTTTTATTCTAAGATGGATAGGCAAGCAGAGAGGACTATTCAAACATCGGAGGATATGCTTCGATCATGTGTTATTGATTATGGTGGTAATTGGGTTGAGCATCTACCTTTGGTAGAGTTTGCTTACAATAATAGCTATCATTCTAGAATTAGGATAGCCCTTTTTGAGGCAGTGTATGGTAGGAGGTGTAAATATTCTATTAGGTGGTTTAAACTTGGTGAGGCGGATATGTTTGGTTCAAATTTGGTTTCAGGCTATGGAAAAGGTAAAGGTGATTCGAGATAGGATTAAGACTACCCAAAGTTGCCAAAATTCCTATACAAATGTAAGGCGTAGAGACTTGGAGTTTGAGGTTGGGGATAAAGTGTTCCTAAAGGTATCTCCTATAAATGGATTGATGTGGTTCGGTAAAAAGGGGAAGCTCAATCCTCGGTATGTTGATCCTTATGCGATTTTGCAGAGGGTTGGTAACGTGGCATATGAATTGGAGTTTCCTTCTAGTTTGAGCTCCATTCATTCAGTATTTCATGTCTATATGTTGAGAAAGTGTCTTGGTGATCCTTCTTCAGTGGTTCCTCTAGAAGGATTGCATATCTCGGATTCTCTGTCTTATGCAAAGTTCCCGATTGAGATATTGGATTGGCAGGTTCATCGGTTATGGACCAAGAACGCCTCAGTTAAGGTTTTATGGTTGAACCACAAGGTAGAAGATGCTAAATGGGAAGCGGAAGTGGACATAAAGTCCATATATCTGAATTTGTTTTTTGCTTTGGATATTCATGCGGAAGGTATGTGTTCAAGATTACATCTTTATTTTCTAACTTAGTTAAGGTTTAGAATAGATCCTTGCATCATTATTTTCTAACTTGGTTAAAGGTTGGATTGATATTTGATAATGCAAATGAATCGTGCTTGTGTTTAACATATCTTGTTCGTCATTCGGGGACGAATGATCCTAGTAGGGGAGACTGAAATACCCTGGGTTTTGGAACCTTAGAAAATTTCTTCGATTTGTGGTTTCTAGTCAAGAACGACTATGGGGTATAGGTTGTATGTTGGTGTAAGGTTGGTAAGTCTTGGTCATACATTAACCGGTGTGGTTGGTGGGTTGGATTAAGTTCTAGAATAGGTACAACTTAGAGAGTACGGGTCATACGGTTTGGGTTTTTCCTTTACTTAATCTGAGACTTAGTAACTTATGTTGGATCTGAGTACGAGTGGCTCACCATGAGCTATAAGCTAGGGTACAATGCATACCACTAACTCGTATGGTAAACAATGTTCAAATTTTCTTTTATTCTTTTTTGCCAGGATATGGTTTAGGGGTACTAGTCATATGGTTTGGGTATGACTTCATTTGGGTAAGGCGTATGCTGGATAGTGTTGGGTTCAAGAGGGGGTCTAGGGTACAAGTTGTGGGACCACTCGTATTGGAGGGTACGACTGGTATGGGAAGTTGTACCACCTGATAGGAAATTTAAGCAGTTTAAGTTAGGGGTAATCTGGACATTTCCCTACTTAACTACTTAAGGCCCCATGACTTATAACTCTATTGGGATATTATTTACCCTATTATTCTAATCTTAAACACTTATAAACACTCTTTAATTCTCTCTATGGCTCTTAGGTAAAGAAAGACTTGGGTTTCATCTAGAGGAGCAATTTGGGGATTTTTTGGGTGATTTCTCTCCATCATCTTCATAATCTAAGGTGTGTACTTCTCCCTCATTGTTAGTTCCAACTAAAGGCATGATTTGTCCAATGTTTTCATGGCATGATTATTGTATGGTTTTGGGGTTTCTAAATATATGTTGGGGTTTTGTTATTAAATGCTTTGTTATGGTTTTAATTATGTTTTTACATGCTTTAATCGTGGTTTGGATAATTGGTTTCATGGGAATGGTTAATTGGTAATTAGAATTGGTTTTGGGAACATTATGCCCCCAACATGTTTGATAAAATGCATTTGATAATGCTTTTACTATATTATAGAACATTTAATGGAACTATTGCATGATATAGTTTGGTAATGGAACCCTAAATAGTATAAATGGCTTGGAAAGGATAAATGGTAAGGTTTAGTAGTTATGGTTATGATTAATTTAACTTCCTTGTGAGGTACATGGATTCCCCCAAGCAAACTTAATAATGGAATACTTGTGGGGTACACGGGATTCCCCCAAGACAACTTGATAATATAATCTATGGGTACATAGGAATCCCTTTACATAAAAAGGTTAGCTAAGGACATTACTTGTAAGCTATAGTTGGTATGACAATACCACTACTTATACCGTTAGTTAATAATAATAATGGAATAAAGGTTTGGTTGGATGGCAATGATTTTAATTGGCCAATAATGGCGGGGAGTGATATATAACCATGAAGGTGCGAGTCCAATTGACGGACACTGAAAACTCATGTTTGCCGACATGAGGGTTGGTTATAGAGACCATGTATTATACTATGAGGTATATGGCAATCCTCTAAGTACACTGTACATCTGCATCATGAAGAGCGAAGGGCACTTGGGAATCCCCTACTTTTAAGGTATCTTCGATTCATGCATCTACATGCATTGAGTCCCATTCAGGGAGTTACACTGGACCCATATAGCCCATGGGTGGTTTAAGGATGATTAAGCTACTCATACCCAGGTTAACAGTTTAAAGGCATGCTAAACCCGATCCCCTTTCCCAACATGGTTATATATATATATATATATGGTTTGTATGCATATGGTTGGTTTACTTAGTTTTACTAGGTATTATTATTTTATCCTTATCATGAGTTCATACTGGAGTTCACCCGCTAACCCATCTTCCGGTGGCTGTATCCCCACGCGTTGCAGGTCCTGGCTATTTTACTCCCCCTGCTTAGTGATCGGATTTGGGATCAGCTACTGGATTGAAGTGATGAGCTTCCATATTTTGGAAGGCTCCATTTTATATCATGTATGTCTTTACATACTTGGTTTATTTTATGGATATTAATTTTTGCTATGGTTGGGGGCATGTCCCTATTGGATATTGTTTTTCTTTTGGTTAGAGGCTTGTGTGATTACTATGGGTTAGAATAAGCGGGATCGATATTGGTGTCATCCTTGGTATTGGTATTGGTATTTGGGCTGATACTGTTGAACTGGATTTATGATTGTTCCGTCCTCTTATATTATGCTATGGACAGGAACTTGGTCATTTTTTTGGTTGTTGGCTTATGGTTTTGGTTTGGTAATTTGATTATTGATTGGGTTTGAATGGTTGGACTAGTTTGGGCGGGTCACAATCATAGACTTATCCAAGAGTCTGGGTTTGTGCAAATACGCTATCTTGTTATATGTTCGAAATTCATCCGACTTAGGATAGACATAGGTTGGTTGGGCTGGGTAATGGGGGAAGTCTTCGATCTTGGTTGGCCTTGGGATGCCCATTACGACAGGGCCCCGGGTCAGGTTGGGTCACTAAGTTTTTGATCGGCCCATCGAGATTCATTCGAAATCCTGTGAATGCAAACAAACTATGCTACCCTTCAAAATTTGACATTCCAAACTCAACGGCACTATCAAAATTTCCAACCGTGGTTATTTCAATAAAATATGGGTCCGACCCTAAATGATCACTTTAATCAAAATCCGTCCAATAGCCCAAAATGAGTTTGGAAGACTCAAGACCTGAACCAAGGGTCCTTCTAGCTCAAAAATTAACGTTTTGGATCTAACGAAACTTCAAAATTAGCATATGAAGCTGTTTACCTATAGTTTAGGCCCAATACCCAGTTCTTAACAACGAAAACTTCAAAATAGGGCGTTGGTTCTAAAAATCAAACGAATTGCTCGATAACCAAACTGTCAACTCTAGCAAATCATAAATGACTTGAGATCACTATGAAAAAGCTCTAAATATTGAAATAGCATGGAAATGTAGAAAATATTTTTGAGGGTCATTACAAATAATTTTTATAAAAAAGATTAAAACAAAGGAAGACAGACTCCTGTAAAAATGTGGTCTAAGGTTGATACAATAGATCTTTAGTCCGGTCCTTCTCAAAGTATGCCTAGTCTTCCCTAAAGTGTTCAGTCTTTAATTCTTATCCTCCAAAATATTCAATCTTGAATTTTCATCTCCTTTCAGTAATTTTTTTAAATAAAGTTAACCTTAACTTGAAAAATTTTATGTTGACTATGAGGAATAAATTTTAATATTTGCCTATAGGGTAGAACTTGTCATTAATTGAACAAGTTTACTATCTTGAATTATTAGTTGTCTTATGGGAATAAGTTAGAACTTATGTTTGTTGGGTGGCATATCTAAGTTCTAACTTTTGCCTGTAAGGTAGAATTTCTGGTCAGTTGAGCAAGTGCATTGTCTTAAAATATCATGAACATCTGTCTTATGGGAATAAGTTGTAACTTATGTCTGCTGACTACATAATTAAGTTCTAACTTTACCCTATAAGACAAAATTTCTGATCAATTGAACAAGTTTACTGTCTTAAAATGTCTTGGACACATGCCTTATGGGTAAAAGATAAAACTTATGCCTGCTAGGCAATCACAACTACAAAAAATAGAAAAAGCAACTACATAAGGTGGTCACAAAAAAGCGACCACTTATGGTCTGTTTTTTTATTAAAGAAATAAAAAAATATTTTTAAAAAAAGACAACTTGTGGTCGATTTTAAATTAAAAAAACAATTTAAATATATTAAGAAAAATGAACCACTTTTGGTCGGTTTATTGAAAAAACTCTAAACTGCAACCACAAGTGGTCAATTTTTATCACAAAAATAAAAATATATATTTTTAAAAACGCAACCACCGGTGGTCAATTTTTTTAAAAAAAATGATTTAAAATATTATGAAAAACTAACCACTTGTTGTCAGTTTTGGGTTTTAAAAAAATTATACAAAATATTTACAAACACCGACCAAGTGTAGCCAATTTTTGATTAAAAGAATTGAAAAAAAAATATTTTAAAAAACAAACCACAAGAGATCGATTTTAAAAAAAAACATAAATTAAGAATATTATGAAAAATCAAACACAAAACTAACCACTTGTTGTCAGTTTTTTATTTAAAAATATTAAACAACATATTTAAAAAAATCGACTACTTGTGTCCAATTTTTGATAAAAAAATTTTAAAAAAAATATTTTTAAAAACCAAACCACAAGAGGTAGATTTTTTGTTAAAAAATAAATTAAAAATATTATGAAAAACTTACCACAAATGGTTGGTTTATTATCAAAAAAATAAAAAAGAAAATATTTACAAAAATTGACCACACGTGGTCGATTTTTTATTAAAAAGATAAATTTAAAATATTATGAAGAAACGACCATTTGTGGTCGGTTTTGATTAAAAAAATATTTACAAAATAAAATTATTTAAAAAGAAAATATTTTTTAAATATCGACCATAATAGAATTTGATCAATCCTATTTGCTCATTTTAAGTTGGTGAACTGCCCAAGAATTCTATTTCTTCACCCTCAATGGAATCACTATTCGCGACTCAAAATTCTATTTTCTCATCAATCCAATCCCTGTTTTTTAATCTTTTTCTTCAAAATGAATAGATCTATTTACTTGTATGACATAGATATCTAGTATTTTCTCAAAAAAAGTAATTCAATTGATGGGATTTAGCATGAGATCGATGATTTCTATGATTATCAAAAAATTAAATTAAAAATACAATGAAAAAACAACCACAAGTAATCGATTTTGATTAATAAGATAAAAATGAAAATATTTACAAAATTCGACCACTTATGGTTGGTTTTTGATAAGAAAATTTAAAAAGAAAATATTTTTGTAAAAATTATTAAAAAAATTTAACATATTATGAAAAACCGATTACCTATCGTCGATTTTTTATAAAGAAAATTAAACAAAAATATTATGAATATATATACACAAAGACACACACATATACATACACACACACATCTAATATATATTAAAAGTTTGACGACCCTTAGTCTAGTGATTTAAACTTTTTGTCCTTTGTTAAAAATCTTCACTTTAGACAAAATTATCTTTTCACTTATTTTTTCTAATTATTATATTATTATAATATTTAAAATTAAAGAGTCCTAGAATATATGATAAAATAAAAATATATTTTAAAAATTAATTAAGGAGTTCTAAAATATTTAGTAAGAATCAAATTATATGGTTAGTGATATTAATAGAATCAATAATTAAAGAGTCCTAAAATATATGGTAAGAAAAAGATATATTTTAAAAAGAAGTTCCAAAAATAGAAAGAAAATATTGTTTTCTCCACCCAAAAAGGTTCTTAAAATATTGTTTTCTCCGGACCAAAAAAGGAAAAAGAAGAACAAGTTTTTTATTTTTGATTAAAAGGTTTATGTCAATTATTAAAAACAAACAACACAAAACAAGGTATTTCTTTTATTTCTATTTTTCTCACAATTCTCTTAAGATTTCATTCTTGGATAGATGGTTTTTGAGTCCAAGAATCCGTTTTCAATTTTAAAGCCATGATTTTTACATATTATTATGAGTTATCTTCTTGAACTTATTATGAATCTTGATTATCAATTATGTTTACTATGTGTTTTCATTGGAAATTATCCTTGACACATTTGAATGACACCATACACTTGAACTTTAAAAAAATAGTTTCTTGGACTCTAAGGGTGGAAGGATATCAATAATAATAAGTATAAAATTGGTTTAGTCATAGGTTAATGAGAAGGAGAAAAAAGATTTAAAATCAATTTCACTGGGGTTTAGTTAATTTGAAATAGAAATATTTATTATTTCCATATATAATTAATTTCTATAAATAAAAATATATTTATTTGACGTGAATCCTTTTTGGAACAAAAAGAAGTGCAATTCTTTAAGTACTTTTTATTTAGGACCTTTTTTTAAAACTATTTTTATTTAATTATTCTTCTAATATATAAGGCATACATTATTAAATTATAAAATAATTATATGAGAAATAAAACTCCAAAATATATGGTTAAAATTCTCAAATAATCCTAAATCTACCAAAAATCCACTAATACAAACATGTGCACAAATTCTCCATTTATTTAGGTTTAGATAGAAAAGTGTTGTAGGATAGTCCAAGAACACAGAGAAGAAGAGCTTAAGGATGAAGTTATTGTTGTTGTTGTTGTTCTTACCGTTTAGATTTGAGTTTTAATAGATTTTTTTGTTAAAGTTAATGATTTGAACATAGGATTATGATGTTCCGGTATCTTACGAAACAGTTAACATCATTTACTTAGGAAAATTGTATGTTTTCGAGCAACCAAAGTGTTATTTGATAAAGTTTTTTTTAGTGCTTTCAGTGAAAGGAGATAACCAAAGAAGAAAACTGGAAAAAGTAGTAGAAAAGAAAGTTTGACGGTCAAAATGGTGGACCGTCAGTCTTGTGACGAACCACCAGGTAGACCGTCAAGATGAACCAGAGCATGGCATCTTAAAGGACTTAGTGACGATCAACATGGTGGACCGTCAGTCTTGCGACAGACCACCAGTGTCACCGTTAATCCTTATCCAGAAACCACCTCTCAGAAGGACTTAGTGATGATTAACATGGTGGATCGTCAGTCATGCGACGGACCACCAGTATCACCGTTAATCCTTATCATGAAACCACCTCTCAGAAAGACTTAGTGACGATCAACATGGTAGACCTTCAGTCTTGCAACGGAACACCAGTGTCACCGTCAATCCTTATCTAGAAACCACCTTTCAGAAGGACTTAGTGACGATCAACATGGTGGACCGTCAATCTTGCGATGGACCACCAGTGTCACCGTCAGGCCTTATCCAGAAGCTACGATTTAGAAAAAATGACTGATGGACCAGATGGTGGACCGTCATCACTGCGACAGACCACCATATGGACCATCAACTTGGACGCGACTTTTCTACTTTTAAATTTTAAATTCTTTTTTTAACTGGGAACATATAATTACCAAATTCTAGGGTTAAAAGATGGACCTTTTATCTTTTACAAGTTTTATCTTCTATTGGAACTTTCTATAACCTAGTACTTTGGGGGATTGATAGAGATCTTTGAGAAGTTTTATCATTGAAGCTTGTTTATTGAAGATTCCAGAACTGATTCTTGGGATTCTTTGTAAGTGAATTCTAAATATATTTATGAATAATACAAGAATTATTTCTCCTTCTTCTATGGAGTTTTGTGGCTAAGATCCCATAACTAAGGTTATGGGATCCTTAATGTGAAAAGAATCTATGGGTTGTGAATCAAATTGAGTTCCACGTCTGAATGATATTATATAAACCTTTCTTCAATTGAACGACTTTTCTTGGTTGCAAACTTGAAAAGTGAGCCCAAGAACATCACTTGTCTGAAAGGAAAGTGTTTGTTGGGAAAAGAAAGTGTTTGCATGAATCTAAGGGCCTTAACCTTTAGAGTAATGGCAAATGCCCTAACAGGATTAGCTTACATGAGAAATTTGGTTGAAAGAACAATGCATCCTTTGAGTTTGAGAGAATTTTAGGATAATCTATCCACTTAGGTTGAGAAAGTAAGGGATAAAGAATAGGTCTCAACCATTCTTGCAATTGAATTTGCTAAATGGAACTCATAAGTGATTCACAACCCAAATTGTGCTAGCATTTTAGTGTCCATTGCCCTGGTTTGTTTAATCTCATAAAGTTACGAATTACAAAGAGAATCATTTGTTAGAATACTCTTGTTACAATTAATTATTTTATAAGTTAAAACCCAAAAAAACCCCTTATTTAGGAACGTTTGATCAACAGTCTAGTAACAATTACAATACTTAGTGAGCACAGTATTCCCTACGGGATTCGACACCCAACCTAATTGGGTTCTATATTTGACAGCGACCGCTTGCACTTTCTAACAATAGTTGTAATTTGGGCGTATCAAGTTTTGGCGCCGTTACTGAGGAATATGATTGTCAACTAAGTTTGTGATTATTAATCAACTATTTGGTCAAAGATTCCTAAATTTTACTTTTTGTTTGTTGTTTTTGTTTTGTGCAGGTTGAGTGTCTTACATGCCTAGTACACGAAGATCGGGTCAACCATTATTACCTATTAATCCTGAAGCACATGTCATTGGCAGAATAGATTGTCAACGGGACCCAGAATGGGTAGCTGCTCAGTAGGAGCAGGATAGATTAGCTGCCTTAGCTGCCACTCAATTAAACCAGCAGAATGCTGATAATAATGGTCGGGAGGTAAACCCAGACGATGAAGACCTGGGCAATGATGAGTTACTAAATCTAAGGCGTGCAGATAATGAAGTTGCACTAGTGAATAGGAATGTCAACAGAAATTACCAGGCTAGAATGAGACCCGAACGCTGAGCTGTTCAGTTTGCTCTTGATGATAATGAAGGCGAATTGGATGGGGCTGGTGCCACAGGGGCTATTATTCCTCCTCCCTTAGCACCTGGAGCTAAGTTTAATATTACGAGTATGATGATCCAGTTTTTGCATCTAAATGGATTGTTCGGTGGACTTGCTGGTGATGATCCGAATATGCATTTGATCAACTTCATCTCAACATACAAGTCATTTGACAATTCAGGAGTTAGGAAAAATGCTATTCAGCTGCAATTATTCTCGTTGTCTCTTTCTAGAGAAGCAATGTTATGGTTGAATGGGCTAACCCCTGACTCTATTATAAATTGGAGGGAATTGAAAGATGATTTCTTAGAAAGGTTCTTTTCGCCGTCCAAGAGGGCACAGTTAAGAGATGAAATCAATAATTTTAGGCAGCTTCCAACTGAAGCTCTTCATGAAACTTGGGAAAGGTTCAAAAAGAATCTCACACAATGCCCTAATCATCAGATGACCAACATCCACCTGAAAGAGATATTATATAGGGCCTTGAATTAGGTGACTAAGCCAGCAGTGGATAATGTTGTGGGTCGGTCATTCATGGACCTCACTTTTCTTGAGGCGTCTGAGATGCTGGATCGTATGACAAAATAGAGTAGAGCTTGGCATACCAGGGATTCTAAGGTAGCAAGTTCTACTGTAGCTATTGGCATGACTGCAGAACAGAGGCAAACGGAGGAGGAACATAACCAAGATATGTCTCACATAAAAACACAGATAGACCTTCTTACTAAGCATTTATTAGGAAAGACAGAGAAGGTTGAAGTTGTTACATCACAAGGAAGAGCTGACTCCAACTCTGAGGAGGAAGCAAATTAATTGAATAATTAGGGGGTTTTCGAGGTAGTGGCCAAGGAAACCAAGGTCGGAACTACTATGAAAAATTTGGATACAAGGATCGAGACCAAGGAAATTGAAAGAATAAGAATGACAGGAGTGGTTTGTATGTTCCTCCTGGAAATCGTGAGTCTGTTGCATCTAACTTTGGGAAGATGTCTATAGAGGACATGATGGCTAAGCTGTTGAAGAAAGTAGAGGCAACCAACACGGGAGTAGCTGAGGTAAAAAATAATTTGTCTTCAATAAATTAATTGGTTGATTCACATTCCACTTTAATAAAATAGTTGGAGCAGTAAATGAGTCAACTACCTGCCACATTTAATCAAAGAAAGGCTGGCACTCTACCAAGTGACACAGTGCAAAATCCAAGAAAGGAAAAGTTGTGTATGGAAATTACCACCAGGAGTGGTAAGGTGTTGGCAAACCCATCTGTAGGTAAGCCTGTGGTTGATAGTGTAGCAGAGAGTGTTGATAAAGCAGATTATGATCATCCAATAGAAGCTGAAAACCCTGATGAGATTATTCATGATGCTACACCCAAATGTCATTAGTCTGATAAGTTTGAAGAAGAGAAAAATAAGGAAAAGAAAGTGGTGGAGACAAATCTCCCAAAACCACCACCACCCTTTACTTAGAGACTGAGAAAGAAGGCTGAAGACACAAAATTCAGTAAATTCATAGAAATGCTGAAGCAGCTAACTATAAATATGCCTTTGTTAGAGGCACTGGAGAAAATGCCAGGGTATTCCAAATTCATGAAGGACCTCTTGACAAAGAAAAGGGCAGCAAGATATGAACCGGCAGATAATTTCCATCATTGCAGTACAATTACCACAAGGTCCTTAGTGTAGAAGAAGACAGATCTGGGAGCTTTCACTATTCCTTGCACAGTTGGGTTTTTATATTTTGCTAAGGCTTTATATGATCTGGGGGATAACATTAATCTGATGCCACTAGCCATTTATAAAAAGATGGGTTTGGGAGATCCTACACTAACTAATATGCGGTTTGTGATGGCAGATAGGTTGGTAAAATGACCTGTTGGTATTCTGTATGATGTATTGGTAAAGGTGGCTACCTTTATTTTCCCTGTGGATTTTGTCATTTTGGATTGTGAGGTGGACTTCATGATGCCTATAATCTTAGGTTGACCTTTCCTCGCAATCGGAAGTGTGCTGATTGATTTATGGGCTAATGAGCTCTTATTTTAGATGAACGATGAAGTGGTACATTTTAATGTATGAAAATCAATAAAGCAGCATAAATAAATGAGTGTGTTCTCCATAGTTGATGTATATTATGAAGACGAGTGGGAAGTATCTATAGAAGAGCAGCTTACTGTTGAGCTATTAGCTGTTGTGCTTATGAATTTTGATCGTGAGGATATTGAGGAGTACGAAAAAACTGTCTATGCTTTGACAAGAATGGTGTCGTACTCTTATGCCCCTAAGAAGCTTGATCTTGACCTTAAGAATAGACCTTTACCACCGGTGAAGCCATCTATTGAAGATCCACCGATGTTAGAATTGAAAGAGTTACTCAGTCATTTGAGGTATGTATTCTTGGGTAGTGGAAATACACTACCGGTTATTATTGCTGCCGATCTGGGCAAAAAAAAAGTAGAAGCTCTCATCTCTGTTCTTAAGAGGTATACGAGAGTTATAGTCTGGAATATTGCAGATATCATTGGTATCCCTCCTAGTATATGTATACACAAGATTCAGCTAGAGGAAGATTGTGTGCCTACTATTGAGCATCAGCATCGCCTGAACCCACCTATACAAGAGGTGGTGAAGAAAGAAATCATCAAATAGTTGGATGCAGGGGTGGTGTATCCGATATCAGATAGTAAGTGGGTGAGTCCTGTACAGTGGATGCCCAAGAAAAGGGGCTGACAGTAGTGGCCAATGAGAAAAATGAATCGATCCCACTTAGGCCTGTCACTGGGTGGAGGGTGTGTATGGATTACCGAAAGACTAACTCGTGGACACTAAAAGATCACTTTCCGATGCCATTCATGGATCAGATGCTTAATCGATTGGAAAGAAGGGGTTGGTACTGCTTCTTGGATGGTTATTCGGGGTATTGGAAGGAAGGGGTTGGTACTGCTTCTTGGATGGTTATTCGGGGTATAACTAGATCTCTATTGCTCCTAAAGATCAGGAAACGACGACGTTCACGTGCCCATATGACACATTTTTTTTTAAAAGAATGCCTTTTGGTTTATGCTATGCACCGACCACTTTCCAAATGTGCATAATATCGATCTTCTCTGATATGGTTGAGCACACCTTGGAGGTGTTCATGGATGACTTCTCAGTGGTTGGAGATTCCTTTGACTTGTGCTTGCTGAATCTAAGTTAAGTATTATAGTGGTGTGAAGATTTTAATTTGGTCCTTAACTGGGAAAAATGCCACTTCATGGTCAAGAAAGGCATTGTTCTCGATCATAAAATTTTTCCAAAAGGTATAGAGGTGGATAGGGCCAAGGTTGAGGTCATTGAGAAACTACCTTCCCCCATCTAAGTAAAAGGGGTGCATAGCTTTCTTGGCTATGTAGGATTCTATCGCAGATTTATAAAATATTTCTCAAAAGTTGCAAACCTATTATGCAAACTTCTTAAAAAGGAGGCCAAGTTCTCTTTTGATGATGACTGCAGACAGGCGTTCGAATGCATTAAGCTGAAATTAGTAGAGGCTCCAATTATTATTACTCCTGACTGGACAAAGCCGTTTGAAATAATATGTGATGCTAGTGGGGTGACGCTTGGAGCTGTATTGGGACAGAAGAAGGATAAGTTGTTTCATCCAATCTATTATGCCAGAAAGGCCCTGAATGAAGCTCAAAAGAACTATACCATCACCAAATAGGAGTTCCTGGCTGTAGTCTATGCTTTTGAGAAATTTAGAGCGTAATTGCTAGGGACCAAGGTGGTGGTCCACACGGATCATGCAGCTCTGAGGTATTTAATGGCGAAGAAAGATACAAAGCTGAGATTGATCCGGTGGGTGTTTTTGCTTCAAGAATTTGACTTTGAGGTCAAGGGTCGTAAGGAATGTGAAAATTAAGAAGCAGATCACTTATCCAGACTTGAAGGAGACCACGCAATCAAGGACGAGTTAGATATTGATGATTCCTTTCCGGATGAGAAGATACTAGATATGAAGCTCGAGCAGATACCTTGGTATACTGATTTCACAAACTACGTGATAAGTGAGGTGATGCCGAATAATCTTTCCTTTTACCAAAGGAAAAAGTTCCTTCATGATGTGACCAAATATTTTTGGGATGAGCCCTACCTTTTTTAGGAATGTGCAGATGGTATTATTAGGCACTGTGTCCCAGAAGTAGAAGTGCTGAGTATTTTAGAAGCATGCCATGCTTCACCTGTTGGTGATCATCATGCGGGTGAACGAACTAATCAAAAAGTATTGCAGAGTGGATACTATTGGCCTACAATATTTAGAGATGCACTTGAGTTTGCTCGTAGATGCGATCAATGTCAGAGACAAAGATCAATCTCCAAATTCCATGAGATGCCGATGTCCAAGATGATGGAAGTAGAGTTGTTTAATATATGGGGCATCGACTTCATGGGCCCATTTGTAGCTCATACGGGTGAAAATACATCCTAGTGGTTATGGACTATGTCTCAAAATGGGTGGAAGCTATTGCTTTGGCTGGCAATTAAGGAAAAAGAGTTGTGGCATTTATGAAGAAGAACATATTCTCCCGTTTTGGAGTACCAAAAACAATCATAAGTTATGGGGGATCCCATTTCTGCAATAAAGTTTTCAGGGCTGTTTTGGTGAAGTATGGAGTAAAACAACACTGAGTAGCAACTCTGTATCACCCACAAACTAGTGGGCAAGTGGATGTGTCAAATCGTGAGATTAAGGCCATTCTCTCCAAAACTGTGAATGCTAATAGGCAAGATTGGTATCGAAAGCTTGATGACGCCTTGTAGGCGTATCGAACTACTTTTAAGACACTAATTGGCATGTCACTATATTAGCTACTCTATGAGAAGGCATGTCATTTACCAATCGATCTTGAGAATAAGGCCTTGTGGGCTCTCAAAAGGCTTAATATATCTTGGATAGAAGCAATCGATTTAAGATTGGAGCAGCTAAATAAGATGGATGAATTCTATCTTAGGGCCTATGAAAGAGCAGACTTGTATAATGAGAAGATGAAGAAATACCATGATCGAAGGATTGCACAGAGAGAATTCAGGAAAGGTGATTTGGTACTTCTTTTCAACTCTAGACTGAAGCTATTTCTAGGTAAGTTGAAATCCAAGTGGTTTGGTCCATTCAAAATCAGCCAAGACCACTCATCTGGAGTAGTCGAGCTTGAAAACGAAGACGGTAGTGTCTTCAAAGTGAATGGTAAAAGAATCAAACTTTATATTGGTCCAAAAAACTTGATAAGAAGTGTTGATGTCTTTTATCTCTATGAAGTCTGAGTACTCGAGACACCTGAGTCGTGCCGCAACATTAAATCAGGCGCTAGTGGGAGGCAACCCACAATATGTTGTTGTAACCATAGTTAGAGTCCATTTCATGTTTTTGTGCAATTTTGATGTGTTTGTGAAGTATGCAGGACTAGAAATGTAGTAAAAAGGAAAATAGGGGATACATCTGAGCTACTAGAACATTGTCATGGACGACTTGATGGACCACCAGTTCCCTGACGGACCACCATCTCCAATCGTTAAGAACTGGAAAGAAAATGCATTCACTGGATAAGCCATGACGGCCAGAGTGGCAGACTGTCACAAACCTAGTGGGACATCACAACAGTCGTTAGAAGTAAGATCGGTGACCCACATTCTAGTAAAAAGTGATGATCAAACTGGTGGACCGTCACATGTTTGGTGGACCATCCCACTTACCGTCAAATTAAAATAGAAACATTCAAACTCAGGCGATGAGTGATGTTCAGAGTGGTGGTCCATCAAACATGTTACAGACCGTCAATTGTACTGTCACTTTAACCCTAGTTCTAAATCAGGTTGGTTTGACCCGGTACTCTTTATAAGTATCCCGTATTTGGCTCAAAGTGAGATTTTAAGAATAAAGTTGAGCGGGTACATTCATTGTAACCATTCCATGACCTTTTCCTGTTCCACTCCCTCAAGATTTGAAGAACCTGAAGGGAGTTATCCCATCTGAGACTTCCCATCTCCTCTATTTGTGCCTTATTTAAACCAACTCATTCCTTCTTTCTCTCCATCACAAACCAAAGAGTAACACAGGTGCTAGAAGTTGTAAGTAGTTTTATATCTGAAGTCTCAAGCAAGTAGAGTACTACAACATCTAGGTATGCACATCTCTCAAACCCTCTCTTCATAGTTAACTTATTAGGTGAGTTCTGAGATGGATTAATCTAGTCAAATGAGGTAATAAATGCTTTCATTATGGCTTTAATGATGTTTATAGCTTGAAAATAGCTCTACTGTTTTGTTTGATTTAAAAAATGGCCGAACTGAGAATTGTGGCTGAAGACGAAGGTGCGATGGTCAAACTGGTGGACCGTCAAATTTATGACGGACAACCAAGTTTACCGTCATAAGACTCAATGCAGATGCACCTTTTGCATAAGCCATGACGGTCAATTTGGTGGACCGTTAACTTTGTGATGGACCACCAAGTTTACCGTCAGAGGATTCAAGATTTTATAGAAGACTGCTTAAGGTCTAACAGCAGAGTTGGTGGACCGTCCCACCACTGGTGGACCATCAAATCTACTGTCAGACCACATTATGCACTGTTTTGATTGTGTTTGAATTCAGAACTGATTTCTTAAGCAGTTTTTAGGTGATATGGCTCCTAAAATTCCATAAACCAGAGGAGGAAGATCTCAATGAGGTAGGAATGCATCCACACCGGCTTACAACACCAGATAAAATGAAAGAAAATCTCTCATACTCTTATAGTCTGAAGAGGAGAGTGAGAGTACCTCTAGCAGTACAAGTTCAAGCCCCGATGAGGCAACTGTTGTTGCAACTCAACCATTGCTGGTAGAAGGTAAAACTGAAAATGTTATTGTAGAGAATCAAACGGAAGTTCCTGATGCTGAAACTGAACCAAAGAGTGATAATGTTATTAGGTGGAAGTATCCACAAATTCGAGAGGCTATCAGGTGGCAGATAGAGGGAGCACAAAAAGAGAGTTCTATGATGGGTTGACACCTACAGCTCAAGGGATTAAAAGATCATTCATAGAGGAATATCAGAACAGAACTTTATAAATATCCCGAGTTAGAGAACCAGTTCAACGAATATGGACTGTCATGGGTGAGCAGACCAACAGGGGAGTACCAACCGAATTGGGTAAGAGAATTCTTCGTAAATTATCTATGTTTGGTGAAAGTGGAATGCCCAAAGGGGACTCCAATCTCAAATAGACCAAATAGGGAGTCTGTTCTAGTTCGAGGGGTCACTGTTGATATCTCAGCCCAAATAATTAACAGGATGCTATACAGGCCAGGATATGAGGCTCCACCCGCTGTCCCAAATTTTGATATAAAATGTGAAATGCTTTTGGTCAGAGATGTTGGGACGCTTCTTTATTGAACGATGATGGAAATCCTTCCTAGTTGACTAATCCCAAAGAGCGCATTGCAAAGTTCACTCTTAGCTTTAAAGCTAAATTCTGGTGGGATATTGTTCGGTTGAGGTTAATGCCAAAAAAAAGAGATGAAAACTTGGATCATCACAGAGTAGTAGTAGTAGCCAGTTTGGTTTTAGGACTACAAATTGATTTTGGCCAACTAATTACAGATGAGATGTTCGTGCGGACACATAAAGTGACCATTTCTGTACCCTTCCCATGTTTGATCACTGGGTTATGCAAACAAGTCGGTGTACCACTGATCCGTGGGGTTGATAATGAAGTACAAGCTACACATAGGCAGGACATTAAGAAGTCGAAGGATGAATTGAAATTCAAAATTCAAGTGACCAAACCTCCAGCATATCAGCCTCAGTTTTTACCAATTCTCGAGATCACAAAAATGCCTGAAGGTATGCCTTTACCTATCACCATGTATGTAATACCTGATTATATGCCTCAAAGCACGTCTGCAGGGTCAAATTCTACATAGTTTGCTGGTAGAGTGGAGTTTATAGAATATAGGTTCAACCAGAACAATTTTGTTAAGGTGGTAAAGAATCAAAAGTGGTTTCAGAAACAGCTAGAAAAGTAGGCTGGAGATTTCAAAACTTTTGTGGATGAAATTATGGTCGAAGCAGTCAGTCTATTTCAAACTATTCAAGTTAGAATGGATAACATGGAAGCTCGCATCAACAAAAGGCTAGATTCACTATCTCTCCCCCATCTTGCCAAGCTCATAGCAGAGTTTGAGCAGGCAAAGGATGACATAGTTGAGTTAAAGGAGAAACAATCCCAGCCGCCTATATTTGACCTAACTTTAGTGGTAAGTAATGTTGAGAAAGATATTTTGAACCTGATGGACAGACCCATGAAAGACAAAGGCAAGCAACAAATGGATGAAAAATCAGTAAGGAAAGAAGAAAAAAGGAGAAAGAGAGAAGCCATGTCACCCAAAGAGTTAGATCAACATAACCTGAAAAGAGCTACAAAAAAGTCAAGGAAAGAAGCTGAAAAGAAGCAATGAGAGGCAAAAAATGAAGTGGCATGAGTCTCTACTAGTGGTGCCCCAGAAAGAGGGCGAAGTGTAGGATCAATTTGGGAGACGAGTCCTCCAACTGTGGAGGTTGAGGTTGTGAGTGCTCCTACCACCATAGGAGCCAACATTGCACAAGGGGAGGACACAGGAACATCACCCCACCTGATAGGTGCCTCAGAGGAATAGCAGGCAAAGTAAATATCCCATTCCAACCATGTACGGTAATTTATTGCTTTGAGAGTAATGCTTATTTTTCTATGTGGGAGTGGGTTTATTTACATCATGGATGGATATTGTTGCTGATATTATGAATCAAATCATGTACTATCTAGTAAAAACAAAATGTCTAGGTTGTTTTTTCTATTGCATTTCAGTTCTGCAAGTTATGATGTAAATACATGTGTTTAATATTTAATGATCATCTATGAATGGTTTTTGTTTCAGTACTTCATTGTAAATATGGCTAATGGATGATGTTGGCGTAAGACTTAGAGCAGGTGTATGTAATTGCTTACTTTATAATGTAAACATATGTATATAACTCTCAGTAATTCTGTATTTAGCATTAGTCTAGAAGAGGTGCATGAAACATACGTGAGCACGCCAAGAATTTCAAAGAAAGTATAATTTTGTTGCCTATGGGTGTGAGGTTTTACTTGTAGTTGTTTCATAGGTTAAGACCTAGAACTTGCCCGAGTCATTGGTACAGTCTTCTAGGGGAATCATTAGGATAGGATAACAGGCCTCCTTGTACTTTGATCCCATCTATCCTAAAGAAACTACCCTACCAAAATGATTATCCCTTTTGAACCCATCTTATGCCTTTGAAACCGATTTTAAAATCCTGTCACTAGTAGTTACTCTCTGTAGAGCTTCAACATTTAGCTCTAGGCTGGGCCAAATACTAAGCATTGTATATTATAACTTACACAAACCATCTAAGTTGAGGGTGGCTAATGTCAAAAATAAAAGATCCAAATGAAAAGTAAGTTAGAATTTAATTAGAGACAATTGGCCACTGACTGGATCAGCATGAGTTGAAGGTAGTTAAGAAAAAGAAATGTATGCTAAAATAGCAAATTGAGGTTGAAAAGATGCTAGGGTAAGGAGATTTAAGTCTCAATAAGTCACTTTACCCAAGAGAATACCCCACCTGACCTGAAACCTTATTGCAAACCTTAAAAAGACCTGTTTGATCCTAGTGAATCAACCTTGAGGAAGTGTCATATGGATAGGGCAAGCCTATAGGTACTTAGACTATGGTTGTAACTTCTTTGTGAGTGTGTGAGTTAGACTGTACCTGTTTGATCCTAGTGAGTCAACCTTGAAGAAGTGTCGTATGGCTAGGGTAAGCCTATGGGTACTTAGACTATGGCTGTAACTTCTTTGTGAGTGTGAGATTTAGACTATGTCTAAATCATAAAATGGGTGGTGGATTTCATTGTTGTGAGGGCAACCGAAGTTTCACTGAACTTTACTGTTTTCTGTAGAATGTAACATTCATGCTTATGGGCTGAAGTATGATCAATTCTGGGTGTGAATCCTAAGGTGTTAAATACATCTGATTAAACTGATGAGTGAATAGTTGGATCAAAATATTTCAATGGTTAGTTGTATGTCATTTTATTGTTCATGTGTGCAATTAAGTGCTGAGTTACTTGAGGACAATAAATTATCTTAAGTTGAGGGTGTTGATGTTCTGGTATCTTACGAAATAGTTAGCATCATTTACTTAGGAAAATTGTATGTTTTAGAGCAACCAAAGTGTTATTTAATAAAGTTTTTTAGTTCTTTCAGTGAAAGAAGATAACTACAGAAAAAAATTGGAAAAAGTAGCAGAAAAGAGAGTTTGACGGTCAAAATAGTAGACCGTCAATCTTGTGACGGACCACCAGGTGGACCGTCAAGATGAACTAGAACATGGCATCCTAAAGGACTTAGTGATGATCAACATAGTGTATCGTCAATCTTGTGACGGACCACTAGTGTCACCATCAATCCTTATCTAGAAACCACCTCTTAGAAGGACTTAGTGATGATCAACATGGTGGACCGTCAGTCTTGCGATAGACCACCATTTTCACCATCAATCCTTATCCAGAAACTATCTCTCAGAAGGACTTAGCAACGATCAACATGGTGGACCATCAATCTTGCGATGGACCACCAATGTCACCGTCTGGCCTTATCCAGAAGCTTCGATTTTAAAAAAAATGACTAACGAACCAGATAGTGGACCATCAACACTGTGATGGACCATCATATGGACCGTCAATTTAGACGCAGGTTCTCTGTTTTTATATTTCAAATTCCTTTTTTATCTGGGAACATATAAATACCAAATTCTAGTGTTAAGAGATGGACTTTTTATCTTTTACAAGTTTTATCTTCTATTGAAACTTTCTGTAACCTAGTACTTTGGGGGATTGATAGAGATCTTAGAGAAGTTTTATCATTGAAGATTGTTTATTGAAGATTCCAAAGATGATTCTTAGGATTCTTTGTAAGTGAATTCTAAATCTATTTATGAATAATACAAGAATTATTTCTCCTTCTTCTATGGAGTTTTGTGGCTAAGATCCCATAACTAGGGTTATGGGATCCTTATGTGAAAAGCATCTATGGGTTGTGAATCAAATTGAGTTCCACGACTGAATGATATTGTATAAACCTCTCTTCAATTGAACGACTTTTCTTGGTTGCAAACTTGAAAGTGAGCCCAAGAACATCACTTGTCTGAAAAGAAAGTGTTTGTTGGAAAAAGAAAGTGTTTACATGAATTCTAAGGGCCTTAACCTTTAGAGTAATGGCAAATGCCCTAACAGGATTAGCTTACATGAGAAATTTGGTTGAAAGAACAATGCATCCTTTGAGTTTGAGAGAATTTTAGGATAATCTATCCACTTAGGTTAAGAAACTAAGGGATAAAGAATAGGTCTCAACCATTCTTGCAATTGAATTTGCTAAATGGAACTCATAAGTGATTCACAACCCGAGTTGTGCTAGGATTTTGGTGACCATAGCCCTGGTTTGTTTAATCTCATAAAGTTACGAATTACAAAGAGAATCATTTGTTAGAATACTCTTGTTACAATTAATTATTATATTAGTTAAAAACAAAAAAAAAACCTTATTCAAGAACCTCTGATTAACAGTCCAATAACGATTACAATACTTAGTGAGTACAGTATTCCATGTGGGATTCGACACCCAACCTAGTTGGGTTTTATATTTGGCAGCGACTGATTACACTTTCTAACGATATTTGTAATTTGGGCGTATCAGATTACTTGTTTAAAATATTTTGAGGTGTTTCAATTTAATGAGATATTGCCCATTAAGGCACCAAAAAAAAGTTGATTGCTTCTTATCAAATCACCGATACTCATGGTCTTGAGGTTTGTACTTTTGACTCTTTATTTTATTTTATCTTTTGTTCTTGTTTTTTAATATGTTTAAAGATAGATTTTTATTCTATGTGAAATTCTTGTATGTCTTTTGTATAGAACCTTATATATTTATATGACGTCAACATGTATATAGAATCGATTAGTTGGTTAATTCTATATAAAAAATGATGGATGGTCTCCTTAATATATCTTGGACAATTATTTCCTCATGAGATAACTTTTGGATTAAGGTATATGGTCGATTTCTTTACACATATTATAAGAAGAGAAATAACCATCTCACTCACCAATGAACACTTGCTAGAATTGTGTCTTTCAAATAATTAAATCAAATTGATATCGCGTATGTAGGTTTAACTCCATTTGATAATATTTTTATTCTGATGATGCGTTGTGGAGAGGAAATCTTCTTTTTAACTTTATCTTTATCGATTCGGTAAATACTCAATTTACTTCAAATTGAAATATTGTGTCAAACATTTATTTAATTTAA
The DNA here is from genome assembly GCF_002878395.1 of Capsicum annuum. Taxonomy (NCBI): domain Eukaryota; kingdom Viridiplantae; phylum Streptophyta; class Magnoliopsida; order Solanales; family Solanaceae; genus Capsicum; species Capsicum annuum. The sequence continues at coordinate 89,069,892 of NC_061116.1, read as the reverse complement.
CGTTAATTGCTAGTTTTTAGTAATGATGTTCTTCTAGTGTATGTTTTGTGTTTGACATGATACACACGTACAAAGCACGTACACTAATCTAGTATATATATATACACATGCACATACACACACACACACCTACACACACACAAAAACATATATATATATATATATATATATATATGTGTGTATTTTTTTTATTTTTTAACTCAATTTATGTGATACAAATAAAAGTCAGATTATCAATTATATTTTTAATATGTTTAAAAAAAATTTAAGCTATTAGATATTATAATTTATAATAATTTTTTCGGTATTGTAATTTACTATTTTAAGTTGTTAGCTAGTGCAATTTATAATATTCTCCTTGTTCAAACTTTTATGGCATTGATAGTTAGTTTATATTTTATAAGTAATTTAAGTTTTTAATTATTGTGATTTAGAATATATTTTTCTTCTATTCCAATTTAAGCGACACTGATATAATTTTGAGAGTCAACCAAATATCACGATTGAAGCAGCAAAATTGAGATGTCATGAATGACTCATAATAACTAATTAGAAGTGATATAACAAAATTGCTATAAAAAAATACTTGTGAGAAAAATTGAAGTGGGCCTTATAAAAGATGTTAAATTAATTTTAAACATCAAGAGTTAATTTATTATTCTATATCTATTTTATTTTTTACTTAAGTATTATTAATTTTTTAATACTAAGATGACTTATAATAATTCATTAGAGATGATATAGTAAAATTACGATTGAAGCAGCTGAAGAAGATATGTCATAAATGTCTATTTTACTTTTTTTTATTCATTATTATTAATTTTTTAATACATAAATGACATATAATAATTAATAGGAGTGATATAGTAAAATTATGGAGCAAGTAGACAGATGGAAGCAGTTAGCAAACTGACTACATATAGTAGAGTGTGTGTGTGTGTATATATATATATATGTAAGCAGACAGCTGAAAGCATGCATGCCAACCGTCAGCTGCCTGCTTGGCTGTTAGCTAACTGACGCTGACATATAGTAGTGTGTGTGTATGTATGTGTATATATATATATATATATATATATATATATATATATATATATATATATATATATATATATTGACTTTTGAAACTATATACTACTCGTGATAATGTGATGATGAATTAACTAATTATCTAATTTATATATAGTACATTAAATGATGTAATTTATTAGATTTTATATTATAAATATCTTTTTATTTTTTACATTATACATTAAATTACTAATTATCTGATTTATATTGCATTATAAATATTATAAATTTTTAAATTTTTGTAAGAAAAATCAAACAGAAGATGATTTTCAAATAATTACATAACTTTTTAAAACTTTTTTCTAAAAAACCAGTCCATTCTAATTCTCCTTTTCTTTATCCTATCGAAAAATATTCTCAGAGCACTTCACAAAATCAACGCTGCCGTACTCCGCCGCAACATGCCTCTTCGGTGGAACAAAATCAGGAAAATTTTTGAAACCACCACCAACCGTAGACCCAGATTCTAATTACTCTTCCCTATTCTTCGGTGATAACCAATGCTATTGATAGACTAACCACCGCAACAACATGAACGGCGTCCGTGTCTTTACAACTCAATGGACATCATTATATTACTACTATATATACTAGTTACCTTATCAATTGCTCAATAATTCAAAGCCCACAGTCCACCTTGCCCTAAGGTAAAATAATCACCTCTAACTTTGTTGTTAAAACTTTTAAGTTGTATTAAATCGTTTATGAATCTTTTGACAGTTATATGGTATTCAACTAATTTGGTTTTCTAAGAGACAATTAAGATGATTATTAGGGTGAATTGAGCTTGATCTTTCTTGGAACTGTAATTTCTTTTTTCGTTGTTGTTAGGGCTGTAGAGTGAACACAAGTGTATTTGAGGCATAACTATACCCAAATTTTAATATTGATGGAACTTCATATAACTATATCTGGACTATGATTTTTTTGTATTCGGTAATGGTGTTGATTTTAGTAGGTAACACATTTGATAGTATTTCATTTGCGAATTCTTGGTTAAGACATTTTTTATTTGTGTTTGTATCATATAATAGCACCTATTTTGTGGAAATCACTACCGTTACGTTATCTAGATGCTTGATCTATTGTAGTGATAATAAATAAAGAAAGCATCAGTGTTTCGAGTTCAATTTAACAAAACTTAATATGAAGAGCACTATTGTTAGGCGTTGTAATTGTGGATGTACTCGTTTAATTGGATCTACATTTAAATATTTGAATTATAGGGAATAGGTTAAAATAATTGAAAAAAAGGTATTGTACTTTGATTCCAGTAATGAAGTGTATCTGTTGGGTCTTTTCTTAATGACTTTAGGTAAAGAAGTCTTAATTTCATGTTACTTTTTGACAGAACGAATTTAGAAACAAGGGTTGCTTTGCTATTTTTCGGCGATGGTTTGTCTCTTTCTTTTCAACTTAGGTCAAGCAGTGATAAGTTGATTTCTCTCTATTTTCTTATAGCGAAGTCTGTAAATATAGTCTAATGGTGGGATTATTTGTTGTAGAAGGCTTTGAAAGCCATAGGTTTTGTGATAATTATATGGTGTGAGAGGGACATGCGACACCTTTACCTATTTGCTTTATTAAATTTATTGAATTGTTTGACTTATACTATACATTAAAGTTTAATAATTTTATTTTAAGTTGTTATGTTGGTTGTGATAATTATATGGTGTGAGATGTACATGTGACACCTCTACTTATTTGCTTTATTTATTTCGATTGAGTGTTTGTATAGAGTAGAAATGAAAGTCTAATAATTGTAATTGGAATTGTGGTGGTGTTTGTGAATTTGCAAGGTTGAAGTAAAAGTGACTTGAAATGGTTAAGTGTAGTCACTTGAAAATATTGAACTAATGACTTGTAAATGGTTAAGTGTAGTTACTTGAAAATGTGAACTTGTGTTTTGAAAATGATAAGTGTAGAAACTTGAAAATGTGAATTAGTTACTTGAAAATGGTTAAGTGTAATCACATGAAATATTAATTAGTTACTTGAAAATGGTTATGTGTAGTGACTTGAAATGTGAATTTTTCCTTGAAAATTGTTAAGTGTAGTTACTTGTAATGTGTAATAGTGAGTTGAAAATACTAAAGTGTAGTCATTTAAAGTGTGAATTGTTTAATTGTACATGCTTAAGTGCAGTTACTTAAAAAATGATAAAGTGTGGTCAATTGAAATATTAATTAGTTACTAGAAAATGTGAACTTGTGTTTTGAACATGGGTAAATGTAGTGACTTAAATGTGAATTAGTTAGTTGAAAATGGTTAAGTGTAGTCACTTGAAATGTCAATTAGTTACTTGAAAATAGTCATGTGTAGTTACTTGAAATATGACTTAGTGACTTTAAAATGGTTAAGTGTAGTTACTTAGAATCTGTACTAGTGAGTTGAAAATGGTTCAATATAGTGACTTCAAATGTGAATTTGTTAGTTAAAAATGCGAACTTGTTTTTGGAAATGGTTAAGTGTAGCCACTTGAAATAGTGAACTAAATACTTGAAAGTGTGAATTAGTGACTTGAAAATGGTTAAGTACAGTTACTTGAAATGTATACTAGTGAGTTGAAAATGATTGAGTATAGTGACTTCAAATGTGAATTAGTTTGTTGAAAGTGGATAAGAATAGTGTTTTGAAATGTTAATTAGTTACTTAAAAATGATTAAGTGTATTGAATTGAAATGTAAATTAGTTACTTAAAAATGGTTACATGCAGTCGCTTGAAATGTGTACCGGTGAGTTGAAAATGGTTAAGTGTAGTAACTTGAAATGTGAATTACTTGAAAATGTGAACTTGTGTTTTTAAAATGGTTAAGTATAGTAACTTAAAATATGAATTAGTTTCTTGAAAATGGCTAAGTGTATAATAACAACAACAACTTACCCAGTGTATTCCTACATAGTGGGGTCTGGGAGGGAAGAGTGTACGCATACCAAACCACTACCTTAGGTAAAGTAGAGAGGCTGTTTCGATAGACCCTCGGCTTCGGACTGATAATAGTGTAACAAAAACAAAACGTAAGTTCATATAAACTAGTACGGTACGCAAAATAAACTAATAGTATAACAACCACAAAAGATAAGTGCATATAAAGTAGTAAGGTAAGCAAAATAAACTAACACTGCTAGCCACAAGATAATAATACAGGCATAACACTACAAACAAGAAACTCCAGACACAAAAGAATTCTCCCCTAGTATTACCGACGCACTCTCACCCCGAACCCTCTACCCTAATTTGGGTCCTTCATATCTTTCTATCAAGGGTCATGTCCTCTGTAAGCTGTAACTGCTCCATATCATGCCTAATCACCCCCGTCCAATATTTCTTTGGTCTAACTGTACCCTGCCTAAAACCATCCATAGCCAATGTCTCACATCTCTACACTAGAATATCAGAGCCCCTGCTCATCATATTCCCGTACCAACATAACCTCACTTCTCATATTTTTTCCTCCACCAAGAAAACTCCCACCTTCTTCCAAATAATCTAATTTCCCACCCAATCTTTCTCGGTATGTCTACACATCTATCGCAATATTTTATCTAGGCCACCTTCAACTTTTGGATGTGGAAGTTCTCAACTGGCCAACACTCTACTCCATACAACATAGTCGGCCGAACTACTACTCTGTAGAACTTAACTTTAAGCTTTGGGGTCACCTTATCACATAGAACTCCTAAAGAAAGCCTCCATTTCAAACACCCTTCCCTAATACGATGCGTGATATCCTCGTCAATCTCACCATTGTCCTGAGTCATAGACCCCAGATACTTAAAACTCCCCCTCTTCTAAATGGCCTAAGAGTCCAGCTTCATAACCACTTTAGACTCCTGCGACACATCACTGAACTTATACTCCAATTAATCCATCTTGGTTCTACTTTACCAAAATCCTTTACACTCAAGCGTCTGTGTCCAAATCTCCAACTTACCATTAACTCCTTCCTGAATCTCGTCAATCAGTACGACATTATCTGTAAATAACATACACTAAGGCACCTCTCCTTGAAAATGTTATGTCAAAACATCCATCACCAAGGCAAATAAAAATGAGCTAAGAGTCGATCCCTGGTGCAACCCTATCAAAATTAGAAAGTGCTCTTAATTTCCATCTATTATCTTCATACGAGTCTTCACACCATTATACATTATCCTGAATCGACCTAGTATACGCTACGGGAACCCCTCTATCCTTAAAGCACCTCCATAGAATATCCTTGGGAACTCTGTCATATGCCTTCCCAAGATCAATAAACACCATGTGCAAGTCCTTCTTCCTCTCTTGAAACTGTTCCACTAATCTCCTCACAAGGTAAATTGCCTCAGTGGTCGAGCAACCTGGCATGAAACCCAATTAATTCTCAGAGATTTCCACAATCCTTCTCATCCTCAACTCTACCACTCTTTCCCAAACTTTCATAATATGAATCAACAACTTAATATCTCTATAATTGTTGCAATTATGGATGTCTCCCTTGTTCTTATACACTGGAATAATCGTACTCCACCTCTATGCTTCAGGCATCTTTGCCACCCTAAAAATAATGTTAGCCAACCTTGTCAACAACTCCAAATCTACCCCTCTAGTGCTCTTCCAAAAATCCACTAGAATCTCATCTAGCCCTGTCGCCCTACCTCGTCATATCCTGCAAATAGTTTCCTTGACCTCATCAACCTTGATATACCTACAATAATCATAATCATGACACACCTCAAATTTTCCAAGTCCCCCAACACAAAACCTTTGTCCCCTTCGTCGTTCAAAAGTTTATGAAAATAGGACTACCATCTCTCTGTAATAAGAGCATCCTCAAGCAACACTATACCATCATCTTCTTTGATGCATTTCACTTGGTCAAGGTCACGATCCCTCCACTTCCTGGACTTGGTTAAGTTTACTCGCTTAAAATGTGTACTAGTGAGTTGAAAATGATTTGTAGTTACTTGAAATGTGAATTACTTGAAAATGTGAACTTGTGTTTTGAAAATGGTTAAGTAAAGTAACTTGAAATGTTAATTTATTGATTGAAAATGGTTAAATGTAGTCTCTTGAAATGTGAATTAGTTAGTTGAGTATGGTTAAGTGTAGTAACTTGAAATGTGAATTTGTAACTTGAAAATGATTAAGTGTAGTTAATTGAAATGTGTACTAGTGAGCTGAAAATGGTTAAGTATAGTGAGTTGAAATGTGAATTAGTTACTTAAAAGTGGTTTAGCATTGTGTGTTTGAAATGTGAACTTGTGTTTTGAAAATGATTAACTGTAGTTTCTTGAATTAGTGAACTAATGACTTAAAAATGTGAATTAGTGACTTGAAAATGATTAAGTATAGTTACTTGAAATGTGTATTGTTGTGTTGATAATGGTTAAGTAGAGGGACTTGAAATGTATATTAGTTACTTGAAATTTGTATTAGTGAGTTAAAAATGGTTAAGTGTAGTGACTTTAAATATGTACTAGTGAGTTGAAATGTGAATTAGTTAGTTGAAAGTGGTTTAGTATAGTGTCTTAAAATGTGAATCTGTTACTACAAAATAGTTAAGTTTAGTAACTTGAAAATATGAACTTGTGTTTTGAAAATGGTTAAGTGTAGTCACTTGAAATGTAAATTTGTGACTTGAAAATGGTTAAGTATATTTACTTGAAATCTGCACTAGCGAGTTGAAAATGGTTAAGCATAGTGAGTGAAATATGAATTAGTACTTAAAAGTGGTTAAGTATAGTGTTTTGAAATATGAATTAGATATTTAAAAGTGATTAAGTATAGTGTTTTGAAATGAGAATTTGTGACTTGAAAATGGTAGTAATGACTTGAAAATTGTAAGTGTAACAACTTGAAAATATGAACTTGCATTTTGAAAATGGTTAAGTTTAGTCACGTGAAATGTGAATTGGTGAATTTAAAATAGTTAATTGTAATTACTTAAATTAATATTGATTTATAAATAAAAAATAGTTTTTCTTTTTGAAAAAGCCACCACATGTGGTCGGTTTTGAAAAGCAACCATTGTTTTACTGACCACGGCTTGTGGTTGGTTTTGTGGTCGCAGAAGTGATTGATTTTATTATTTTTTTCTAATTGTGAATATATTTAGGTCTTTATTTTTTTTTCTATAAAGAAGAATTTCCAATTATTTTATAATATGTTGAACGTCTGACTTATGCGAAAAGTGGATTTCTAGCTTGAAAATGGTCTAGTTACTGGAAATGTATACTAGTGAATTAAAAATGGTTGAGTATAATGAGTTTAAATGTGAATTATTTTTTGAAAGTGGTTAAGTATAATGTTTTGAATTGTGAATTTGTTTCTTGAAAACGTGAACTTGTAATGACCCTTTAGGTCATTTTTTATATTTTCATTTATTTTCACTGTTAGAGCTTTTCCATAACTCTCCATGTCATTTATGACTTATTAGGGATGATATTTTGGCTACCAAATAGTTTGTTTGGTTTTTCAGTTCCTTGTTTGAAAGTCTTCATTAGTTCAAAATAGCCACCAGGCAAAAACTTCAGTAAAAAACTCTCGAATGCAAATTGTGACTGCACCAACAACTTGGGAATATTGACTTTAGGCTGGGTAGACCTTTGGTTTGAATCTTGATGCAACTGAGCTTATTTTGACCTATTGGTCGAAAAGTTGAAAAATTACAAATTTGGGTGTGGGACCCACATTTGATCGAAAAGATCTCAGATGAAATTTTAACTTTTTCATTGACATAAAAATATCAAATTTAGTGTGGCTACATATTCATTTGTGTATATCGGATTTCGAATGAATCCTGAGGCCTTAGCAAAAACTAGGAAAAATTCCAAGTTTTAGGTGTTATCTAGTATGGCCCCCATGATTGTGCATGATGTGCAGAGGGTAGTTTGATCACACTAAGAAGTATGATTTCCATATTTGCTTTTGTAGCTAGGTTGTGTGATTGCACATCTAGTTGTACAATTACAGCACTTGAATACCTGAAGGGGGTATAAATAGATCCCTTAGATCGCTAATTTTTCCATTCTCTTGAGAGCAAAAATCCTAAAGAGTGTGATAACCTTAAAGTGAGTCTTAGAGTGACTTTGGATCTTTATTAACATATATTTTCACGAATATCTTTGGATTTAAGGTAAGAATCCTTCAAAGCCATGCTTGAATTTCTTGATTATATGACCAAAGCCCTAAATCCATTAGGGCCTGATTTTAGCCCAAAATTTGCTTGGTTTTCATCTATTTTTGAGGGTTTTGATTCCATAAGCTTGATATCATGTTGGGTTGGTCTCGAAAATGTGATTTTCAATGAGTGGGATCCACATGGAGTTTTTAAGCATAATTTTTGGACCCAAAGCACAACGGTGTAATATGGTTTTTGATAATATCATATTGATATGTAGAATGTGTTTTTGATAGCTTAACATCTTAAAGAGGCTTCTCGAAAGGGAAAAGTGAAGGTTTAGCAGATTGTTGAGCTTTATTCGACGATAAGGTTGGCAAGGTTTATCCCTTGTTAGATTGAGCTATGTCATAGTATATTTATCATAAATTGTTAGATTGAGATGGGTTTTAGGTGTTGGATTAATGAAATGCAGGCTTGGGATCAGTTGGATCATTCAAGTCATTTGAGATCGTAGAGTTGAAAGTTTGTTGCCTTGAATCTTAGTGAATTAAATTTAATGGCTCATGTTTAGCATGAGAATTCTTTAGGTTGCTCAAGTTACAAAGAATGACTTTTTCACCTATGCTTAGGGTAAGATTGGACTTAGTTATTTATACTAGATAAGTTGCTTTAGTTCCATTCGACTTTTTGATAGTGCTTCAGTAAAATCTCTAACTTAGGGCAAATGAGGCGCGCTATTCATCTAAAAGTTGAATTAGATACCTTAGCCTAGTCTCGAGTAAAACTTGACTTGGAATGTACTATGGGGATTAAAAGTGGGATCTTTCACCCACCTTAAGCCAAGATTTTATATAGTTCCCTTAAAACTTTTATACATTGCTAAATGCTTAAAGAATACCCTTTTTAGGCAAGGTTGAGGAAATTCTTGGTACTTGTTGGTTATGATGAATAAGGTTAAAAGTAATGCCTAAGTGATTGTGGCATATATATGAGTTATTGGCTAAGCTCATGATGAGCCATTAATTATGCTATTATTTTGACTATTGATTGGGATTCTGAATATATCATTGAATGAGCCCTTGACTACTATATTTTTGAAGCCATAAATTATAATATTGACTATGCTATGAATAAACTATGGGTCATACCATGGATTATCTATTGCTCAAGTTATTGATAGACTGTCTTTTGCTAATGATAGATCATTGAGTATACTACTATTGGGTCATTGCTCATGATATTGTTTATGATATTGATTCTGATAAGGAAGTATGCTATAAATCATACTTTAAAACATTCCTTATGATGATTTTAGCAATGATGCCATGAATTATTATTAGAACTCATGCTTATTGATTTATGGGAAGTTATATTACTAATTATTCTTGAAATCATGATGATTATACAAATGCTTATGTTATGGATATTGCTAGAGAATATAATTATGCCCATATACTGATACCCAAAATGGGTAGAGGAGGTTATTGTGATATATTAATATCCGACAAGATCGAAGGATATTATGATGATATGATGATACCTGACAAGGCCGTAGGATGTTGCAATGATGTTGATACCCGACAAGGATGGAGGATAATTATGATGATGCATTGATACTTAGTAAGGTCAGAGGATGATTATATTAATATATCTATGCGTTCATCTACCAGTTCGAGTCCAACAAGCCCTATGTATGTCAATCACATACTTATTTATATACTTATGTGTAATTTTGATATGTTGTTAATCATAGGGATATCGATTGTAGTCCATTGGTGATAAATGTTTTTAAAGTTGTATAGTTGATGATTGATTCTAAATGAGTATTAGTGATGGATATTGTTTAAGTGTCTAATATGAATAATGGATAACCTAACACTAGTGACAATGATGAATAGTGATATTAATGGCTAGTGATAATGATGGTTAATCTATAATGGTGATTTGTAGTAATAATAACTAGTAATCATATTGATTAGTTGATAACTATGATTAAGTCACTGATGATAATTAGTTTATAAATGATGCCTAGTTGCTAAATATTGGTTAGTTAGTAAATAATGACTAGATGGTAACCCATGAATAGTAGTTATATGGTGAATAGTTGTTAGAAAACAACTAGAGGTCGTATGATGGCTAGTATATAAATGGATTAGTTACTGAGAGATGGCTAGCTAGTTAAGGGTGATTAGTGAATATCCATGATAAGGTTGTGAAATGATGGTAATATTAAGGTTGTGAGTATATTGTCATGTCTTAGTGAATCGTGAATGTTGCTAAATGACTAATGATGGAAAGTTGTGTAATGATAGTTAAACAACGATAAAGCTAGTGTTAATATTGATTTATTGATTGATTGATTCTATACTCTTTGGTCATATGGGAGGTTGTGATGAGTTTTTTTACTTTTGTGCACCAATTAGCTTATGGGACAACTCTGTAGTCATATTTGTTTGTATTGATACTTTATGATGCACTATTATTACTCCGAATTATATATTTATTATGCAATGTGATATTAACATGTGTTGATGCCTTATGTTATACTGTTATTTTGACTTAATTATTTCTAATATATAGTGGTATGGGAGCTGATTTAGGTTCGTTTTTTTACCTTAACTTAGTTTATGTTATCTCACATTTTATTATTCTTATGTCATGATTTAGCTTAGTCGGTGAATGATGCCTACTAATTATCCATTGTTTTGGTACTCATACTATACTTCTATACCTTTTGGTGTAGATTTGAGTACTAGCTGTCATCATCGATCATTTTTCATGCAAAGTTGATCTTTTGGAGATAGGGTGAGCTCTTGGATATTTGAGTCACCTACTTCCTTCTATCTTATTGTTATTCAGTCTTTTGTATCAAGAAAGATTTATTGACTATATTCTAAGTCTTTTGGGTTGTATTATTGACAATAGATACTCTTGTACTGGCTGTACCAGGTTGTGGGATTAATATTATTGTGTTGATTATTTATCTGTTTTAGAATACTGTGTTTATTTATAACTTGTGTTTATTAAATTTAACTTATGTTGGGTATTCCCTATTGAATTAACCCATTGTATTATCTTCGGGTTATGGTATTGACTTATATACTAACAAGATTTAGTAGGTGTCGTCATGACTCATAAATCGGGTCGTGATAACTTGGTATCAGAGTCAGGTTTCACTGGTATTATTGGTACAAGAGCATGTTTCTACTAGAGTCCTGTATATTAGAATGTTAACATCTGTTTCCCATCTTTTGGGGGATATAGGATATTCTTAGGAGTTCTTCACTTCTTTTACTTATATCGTTCAAAGAGTCTGAATTGGTTTGTAGAGTACTCCTTTGACTTTATTCTTTAGCAGATGGCAAGGAGAACTTCTAGCGCTACATGAGATTAGGGGCCCAAGATTGATCCTAGAGATCCTTCTCCTATTCATGGATGAGCTAGAGATTGTGGACAACCTCGTGATGTGTCCCTAGATAAGGTATAGGATAGGCCGCCTTCCCAAGGACCTATTCCTACACCTGAGTCAAATATTCTTCTACCAAAGCCAGCGGTGGGCCAAATATCAATCCAGGCTCCACAAATATTTATGACTTCTTTATTACTCATAGATATATTGATTCATTTTTTGGGGATACTTTGTGGGTTGTCGTCTAATGGTGCATATTCTATTGATAAGAGTGGTACTGAGGCAGCGTCACAGCCTGTAGCTACAACTCCCAGAGCTGAGGTTCCTCCTACACCGGTAGTTGCTCAACCGGTGGTTTCCCAGCTAGTGGTCGCTCAGCTTGCTATGTCTTTTAAGTAGCAAAAGATGCTAGGTTGGTTCTTAAGATTGGCTCTGCCTAGGTTTCTAGTGCTCTGGGAAGAGTGTATATGAGTTTCTAATTGCTTGTAAGGATAGGCTTCATGGTCTGGGACTTGCTGAGACTCGTGGTGTGGATTACACCATATTTCAATTGGACTTGTTGACAGTGCCCAAGCTCACACGGAAATGTACGTGGTCTTGTTAAGTAGTAAAGTGGCTTCAAGGAAGCCCAAGTATCGATCTCACAGGGACTTGCGTTTGCCGCCTATCTAATTCTAGTCTAACTAATTGAGAAAAAATAAATAAGAATAGAATTTGTAATTTTGTATATTAAAAATAAAATAAATGATACGTACAAATAAAAGTCTTGGGACAATCAATGGATTAAATCCCAGGGTTAAAGCACTTCGAACAATCATACTATGTTATTGAATTTCCTTCGCTAACTTGCTTATCTTGGTTGTTGATTCGTAGGGTTAATTGCATGATCATGGTTTCCCAACCTCTAATATTTTACATACTATGGACATTACAACTACATTGTTTAGCGGGGATGCAATAATTCAATTAAGTTAATTAAAGCTATCATCCTACGTTTGAATCAAGTAAGGCATATAAATACATCCCTGTCCTAGATGCTAAGTTCAATTCCTTATTTTATAAAAGAATAAAAACCCAAACTTTTTTTATTCCCATGTTCTATCTCCCTATTCCCTCTCCCAAGATCAAAAGGTCGACAATATATGTATTTTATGTGTCATCAATCCATAAAATAATTAAAATAAGAATAAACAAACAACCAATAATGATAATCGAATTAACCGAAATTAATCCAAAATAATAATAATCATGTTCTTGGATTTAACCCCAAAAAGAGGGTTTAGCCTTGAATGGAAATATTCATCATCCAATCCCTTGGAATGATGATACAAATCATAAAAAAAAACTAAATTAATGAATGATAAAAACTAAAAAAAAATTGTGGAAGCCTCCAATGATGTTCCAAGTGATCTAGGGGTTCAAAGATGTCCCAAGATTTTTAAAACAATTTTTAGGACATTATATTTATAGTAGATAAGTTATATACCAAGTTGGATTAGGTTTACATGCTATTTTCCTTCAGCTGGGCGAAATTTTCCTAATTTTGGTTCTCCCCGCGTCGCGCCATAGTTCCAAGTCATAATTGTCAAAAAATCTGTCAAATTCTAATAGCTAGTCGCAATTTCAATGCGTCACAAGGACTTTTTAAACCGTATTATTGTAACGCCTCAATTTTCTGAACCGAAATGCTACACGGTGCTTGTGACCCCGAAGTACCACAAGCTAACCCATGACTGATATCTGTACCTGTACACTGCATAATATACTTGTAAAATACGGAAAACATGAACAGTAGGCCATAAGGTTCAACTGAATAAAGAAACTATCAAAAAATGACATCCATGTGGGTAGCAAATACCCAAAAGAACTAAATCTGAAATGAATCTGAATACTAAATTTGAAAACCTCTAAGTATCGTCTAAATAAGGAGTTGAAGAAACATGTCTCAAACTAACTCCATAAACTAAAAACTAACTAAATTAATTAATGAATAAATCAAGTAATATCGTCCTCAAATGAAAAGGACTCATTGCAACTCTGTGAGCTGAATGCGACTGCTACTGCTGGTTTGGAACTCGTGTCTTTGAACCTATGGTGTAACATGAAACGAAAGCACCGTAGTGCAAATGTGTCAGTACAACTGGAGTACTGAGTATACGAGTGAGGTAGGATAATACAAAAGGTTTACATGCATGAATAATGCTAACTGACTGACTGATATGAACGTAAGAGTACAAACATACATACATAGAAACTGAGATCGTGAGTAAATGATAGCTAAATCTGTACCCTAATACAAGGCTGAAAATATAGTTCTGATAGCATGAGGGACTGTATCTAATAGTTCTGAATCTGATAGAATTGTCTGAGTTCCATACTATAACTGAGATTTGACTGTATCTAATAGTCCTGGTATACGGATATCTGAAAAACTATTTAAGTTATTTTACCGAGATTGAGTCTGAAACTGTGGGAGGTAGTTGATTAACCGACATGCCCCATTTATGCTAAAGTAGCTAAACTGGGGCCCAATTACTGCCCTGATTGGAAGGGTGTCAATACCGTTCCACGGGTAAAGACATGCTGTGAGTGACCCTTAAATCTGGAACTATCCCCAAAAGAGAACGACGGATGTCCGCCCCATCAACCCTCAAGCTGGAAGTGCTGATGTCTCAACCTATGCTGGCTACAGAGTTCTGGAATACAAGAATTGCTTCTAAGAATCACACCTTCATCTAAAGCAGGTGAGATCCTATCCCTGGGTTTGCTCGATGCTAACTCCTACTCCCATCTGAAGAGACTGAGCATGACTTAACTGACTTTACATGAACTGGGTTAACTGAATTTTCGTTGACTGATGGAATAATACTGATAAATGACTGAGATTATGAGGTTTATGAGGTTTCCTAAGTCACATGATTGACTGAATTCTATGGAACGTGGCTTGACTGAAGATATCATGACAACATGACATGACTCTAGGCACACAACTATAGTTTTGGGTATGATTACCCCCAGGACTCGATAGAAGGAAACTGACACACATGACATAACTTGATCACAAGATTTGAGTCCACAATTCATAATATCATAAGCAAGGGATAGTGTACTTCAGGAGTCTATTCAACATCTCAAACATATTAGGGAAAGCATGGATACATTTCATGTAAATGTTCTATAATTCCATTATCACAAATGCTTCACACCACAACAATAGCAACACATAAATAGCATGGAATTCATATTAAGTGTATAGCTAATATGGACTTGTCATTTAGGTATCATAAAATCATGTAAATATGGACTTCTAGCATCCTAGGCATTTTAACAAAAACCTTGTATGCATATCTTGGGCATAGGTTTTCTCAACAAATGTTAGTAATCTTGAACCACCTAATTTCATGGGTTTTAACCAAAAACATGCATACTTCATGGAAATTATCATAAAATAATATTCTGAAGTTTAACCAATGGTCTTTGACATGAACGACATCACATAGCAATAAGGAAATCAAAGTTTCTTATTTAAAATCATGGTTCTTGAACTCTATGAATGAAAGGGGTTCATAGATGAACACTACGCATACCTGACTCAAGCTTCTTGATGTTTTTTGAACTAGAAGGATTTGAAATCCTTTGATTCTTAAAGAAGATTGAGTCTTGGTCTTAAAGATTTAATTTAGGGAGAAACCCTAGTTATTGTTTGTGAAATAAAAGTGAGCAAAATTGCTGAATTAGGACTTATCTGGGTATATATAGGTGGGTGATAAGTGACCAAAATACCCCTGTTAAAATGACCTAGAAATAAGCTGAATGTGGCGTGTGATAGTCCAAATGATGGTCCATCAGATTCCTGGTGGACCATCATTCAGGCCGTCAGACGTGGACTAGAAATGAGCTTCACTGGATAAGGGTTGACGGCCTGGCTGACGGTATGTCACAACTTTAACGGTCCGTCAACTCGTCCGTCAGTCCTTATCTAGAACATGGCTTAACTGGCATGGCTTTGATGGTCCAAGTGGTGGTCCGTCACTAAGTTCACGGTCCGTCAACTTTGCCGTCGCACCTAGGCTATTCTGACCGTTCCGAGTAGAACGTCCATAACTCCTTCGTCTGATGTTGGATTTGGACGAAATTGGTATTGTTGGAAAGCCAACTCAATTTCCTACGTGATAAAAAGTGAAAATACAAAAAATACTGCATGTACAAAAATAGATTTGCATTTCAAAGTAAGTCCTAGCATTCTTGAGATGATTTTTAGTTAGGAAAAAGACAAGGGTATTACAATATCTCCCTCTTGAGAATATTCATCCTCGAATGAAACTAAATAGAAGGGGAAATAGTGATCTGAACATGAATAGATGGAAAATGATCTCACGACTGACAAACTGTACATAGCATACTGATCATGCATATCTGATGCATGGATAACTGATACATGAATACATAACTGAGCAATCTGATAAACTGAGTTTCTCAAGGTGAGAATGCATAGTTGATGCATGATTAAATACTGTACCGACACATTAATGCATGTCTGAGTATGCAATGGTAATAGATACTAAGTTTATACTGAATGCTGAACGTGAAACTGAATAAGCTTAAGAAGGACTGTTACCTTGAGCTTGATCTTAATTGGTGGAGAAAAGGTGAGGGTACTTGGTACGCATATCTACTTCTGTTTCCCAAGTAGCTCCCTCATGAGACTAATTTTTTGAAGAACTTTAACTAGAGGGACTTCTTTGTTCCTCAATCGATGAGTCTGATAGTCTAAGATTTCAACTGGAGTCTCTTTATAAGAGAGGCTGTTCTGAATGTCAATGATCTGAATAGGGACTACAACTATTGGGTCACCTATGCACTTCTTGAGCAAACAGACATGGAAGACTGGATGGACTGAGGCTAGATCTAAAGGCAATTCGAGCTCATAAGGTACCTTGCCGAAGCGACTGAGAATCCTGAAGGGACCAACATAGCGAGGACTAATTTTCCCTTTGTTGACGAACCTCTTCACTCCCTTCATGGGAGAGATCTTAAGATAGACATAGTTGTTGACCTGGAACTCGAGATCCTTTCTACAAACATCTGTATAAGACTTCTTTCAGTTATGAACAGCTCAAAGTCTCTCTCGGATCAACTGAACTTTCTCTAAGGTGTCGAATACCAAGTCAAGACCTATGACTGAGGCCTTACTAACTTCAAACCAACCGATTGGAGATCTACACCTCCTACCATAGAGAGCTTCGAATAGAGCCATCTGAATACTGGAATGATAGCTATTGTTGTATGCAAATTCAACCAAAGGCAAGTGGTCATCCCAACTTCCTTTGAAATCAACTGCACATGCCCTTAGCATATCTTCGAGGGTTTGAATGGTCCTTTCTACCTGACCATCTGTCTGAGGATGAAACGCTGTACTGAGATGGACTTGGGTACCAAGAAATTTTTGGAATGATTTCCATAAGTGAGAGGTGAACTGGGTACCTCTGTTTGAGATAATAGATGAGGGAACACCGTGTAATCTGACCAACTCCCTGATGTAGAGTTTGGCATAATCCTCGACTGAGTAAGAAGTATGAACTAGAAGGAAATAAGCTGATTTGGTTATTCTGTCTACAATGACCCAAACTGAATCATATTGACTACAAGTATGAGGCAAACCCGTCATGAAGTCCATGTTTACTTCTTCTCACTTCCAAGTAGGAATGGTGAAATCCTGCATGGAACCACTAGGTTTTTCATGCTCTATCTTAACCTGCTAACATGTAGAGCACTTAGACATAAACTCTGCAACATCTCTCTTCATCCCACTCCACCAATAGATCTCCCACAAGTCGCGGTACATCTTAGTGGCCCCTGGATGAATAGAGTATCGCGCACCATACGCTTCTACAAGAATTAGTTGCCTCAAGTCATCTACAACTGGAATGCACAAACAAACCTGACAATGAAGAACACCATCTCCCCCTAGGGAGAAAACCTCAACCTTCTTATTCTGAACTGACTCTTTTAGCTTGACAAGGATAGAATTCCTATCTTGCTTTTCTTTTACCTTGGAAACTAGAGATGACTCTAAACTATTCTGAGAACATATACCACCCTTTGAAGAGTCGACTATGCGAACGCCTAGTCTGGCAAGCTGATAGATTTCCTGAGCTATTTTCTTCTTACTATCCTCAATGTGAGAAATACTACCCATGGAGAGTCTACTAAGAGCATCGTCCACAACGTTAGCCTTGCCCGGATGGTAAAGGACACTCATGCCATAATCCTTCAAAAGCTCTAACCACCTTCTCTAACAAAGATTAAGATCATTTTGAGAAAAGACATACTGGAGACTCTTATGATCTGTGAAGACATATATATGACCTCCGTAAAGATAATGCTTCCAAATCTTCAAGGCAAAGACTATGGCTGCTAACTCAAGATCATGAGTAGGATAATTTTCTCATGTGGCTTTAAATATCTGGAGTCATATTCTATGACCTTACCATGCTGCATGAGAAAACAACCTAAACCTACTCTGGATTCATCACAATATACCATGAAACCATCTAAACCATCTGGAAGGGTTAGAACTGGAGTTGAGGTGAGTCGAGTCTTCAATTCCTGAAAACTCTTCTCTCATGAATCTGACCACTGAAACTTGACCTTCTTCTGAGTCAATCTGAACATAGGAGATGTAATAGAATAAAATCTCTCGACAAACCATCTATAATAGACAGCCAAACCCAAGAAACTCCTAATATTTAATTGAGAGATAGGGCGAGCCCAATTCCTTACTACTTTGGTTTTCTGAGGATCCACTCTAATGCCATCACTAGAGATAATGTGGCCAAGGAATGCTACTTATCTTAGCCAAAATTCACACTTGCTGAACTTGGAGAATAGCTGATGCTCTCTGAGAGTCTGAAGAACAATTCTGAGATAGTGTGAATGATCACGCTCTATACGAGAGTAAACTAGAATATAATCTATGAAGACTCTGATGAATATGTCCAAGTACTGCTTGAACACCTGATTCATCAAGTCCATAAAAGCTGCAGGTGCATTGGTAAGACCAAAAGACATGACTAGAAATTCAAAGTGACCATATCGAGTACGGAAAGCTGTCTTCAAAATGTCACATTCTCTAACTCTGAGCTGATGATAGCTTGATCTGAGGTCTATCTTGGAGAAGTAATTAGCGGCCTGAAGTTGGTCGAACAGATCATTTATTCTGGGAAGTGGATACCTGTTCTTGACCGTAACTTTGTTGAGCTGACGGTAATCGATACACATTCTGAGAGAACCATCTTTCTTGCGCATAAATAAGATTGGTGCACAATATGGGGATACACTTTTCCCAATAAATCCCTTATCTGAGAGATCCTTCAACTGATCTTTTAGTTCCTTAAGCTCTGTTGGTGCCATTCAGTATGGCAGAATAGAGATAGGTTGAGTATCTGGGAGAAGGTCTATGTCAAAATCTATTTCCCTTTCGGGAGGAATGCCTGGAAGATCTTTGGGAAAGACATTAGAATATTTATTAACCACTGGGACTGATTTGAGACTGGGATATTTGGAGCTGGAATCCTTAATATGCATGAGATGATAAACACATCCCTTAGATATCATTCTCCTTGCTCGAAGGTAGGAAATAAGCTGACCCCTAAAAGATGAAGTACTACCCTGCCACTCTAAGATAGGTTTATTCAGAAACTGGAACTAAACTATTCTATTTTTGCAGTCAACTGTGGCATAGCAGGAATGAAGCCAATCCATGCTGAGAATAACATCAAAATCAGTCATCTCTAATTCAACTAAGTCTGCTGAGGAGACTTTCTAAAATATCATAATCGGGCAGTTCCCATATACCCGCCGGGCTATGATGATTTTACCACTGGAGTAGAGACTGAAAAAGGCTCTGCTAGAATTTTGGGACTAATTCCAAAATCTCCTGCTATTAAGGGAGTAACAAAAAACAAGGATGCACCTGGATCTAGCAAAGCATAAACATAAACATGGAAAATATATAAAGTACCAGTAACGACATCAGGAGAATTTTCCTAATCCTGTTGGGTATGAAGGCATATAGTCTATTTGGGCATTACCCATTACTAGCACTGGAAGTGGCACCCTGCTAATTCGAGTGACTGAACTGAGCTGGGGAATGGAGATGTTTCTGCTGACTTGACTGAGAATAATTCTTGATCCTGTGGCCTGGCTTACCACATTCGAAACAAACATCACTACTGGCTCTACAAATACCCTTGGGGTTCTTACCACAAGTCTGATATAGGGGATTAGTTTGGGCACTGCTAACACTTCCCTGAGACTTAGAGCATGGGGCTCTATCTTGGTTACCCTCTATAAACTTAGGAACTGAAGCACTAGCTGTAGAATGAGCTGGAGATGATGACTTGGAATAAAACTATGAACAGTTTCCTCCCTCAAATTTGTGTGGAGTAAAATTGAAACTGCCTGATCTTGCTCTCTTATTCTGGCTTTCTCTAGTCTTAACCTTCTGCTCCTCTATTTGCTGAGCATGGTTTCAGGATGAAGAGCTGGCTGGTTTCTTCTTTTTGGAGGCATATTCTGAAATAAGAGAAGGATAGATTAGACTGAGAGTTTAACTTGAGATTATGTTCACTAGCATGACATGAGTACTGAAAGAAGAAAAACTATTCCTAAAACATCTTATAGCCTTCTGCACATAAATGTGGTGCGCAACATACCCATGTACAAGACTCTACTAGATGTGGCTTTCAAACTTCATAGGACTCTATTGAACCTTGGGCTCTGATACTAAGTTTTTAACCCCCCAATTTTCTAAAATGTTACACGGTGCTTATGACCTTAAAGGACCATAAGATAACCTATGACTGATATCTATACCTGTACACTACATAATATACTTATGAAATGAGGAAAATATGAAAAATAGGCCATAAGGATCAACTGAATAAAGAAACTGTCGAAACATGCCATCTATATGGGTAGCAAATACCCAAAACAACTGAATCTGAACTGAATCTAAATACTAAATCTGAAAACCTCTAAGTACTGTCTGAATAAAGAGTTGAAAGAATATGTCTCCAACTAACTTCATAGACTGAAAACTAACTGAATTAATAAATGAATAAATCAAGTAATATCATCCTCGAATGAAGAGGACTCATTACAACTCTGTGAGGTAAATGCGACTGCTACTGCTGCTCTGGAACTCGTATCTTTGAACCGATAGTGTAACATGAAAAGAAAGCACCATAGCACAAATGTGTCAGTACAACTGGAGTACTGAGTATACGAGTGAGGTAGGCTAATGCAAAGGGTTTACATGCATGAATAATGCTAACTAACTAACTGATATGAACGTAAGAGTACAAACATACATATATAGCAATATACGAGTGAGGTAGGCTAATGCAAAGGGTTGATATATTCTAAGCCTTATTGAGTTGTTTCCACTTTATTTGAAGCTTTTATATCCTTCATATATTATTATAATCCATTCAACAAGAATCCTATAGAATTAAACACAAAAATCTAGAGCTCAAAACAACACAATATCCTTAATGACAAACTAAAAACACGAGCTAAGCATAGGCTAAATTCACATTGAGCTTTAACTTATTGTTTTGACTCTTTTCTTTATCCAATTGACCCTTGAACATTATAAATAAGTTTTTTTTATATATAAATACATATTAACATCCTTAAGAACCCATTAAAACACATTACAACCCAATATAAGAGACTAGACAAATACCTAGCTCAAGCTAGTTACACTAGTTTTCTCGGTTGACTTCTAAATGATCAATTTGAATCAAAACTCATGTTCAACCATCATTAAACATTGTAAAAAAATACTTGGATACATCAATGCACATTTACATCATTATCACCATATATAGGATAAGAATCATCCTCAAAATAAGGCTAAAAAGGCTAGAATAGTAACGCTAGAATGCATAAATACACCTAACATCACTTGTCTGCTCATCATTGATGGAGATGTTATATGGGTTCTAGACTAGGTGGATATTATCATTTTTCATGGACTCATTTTTTTGATATGGTCTTGGAGAAGTATATGTCTCGCGCTTTAAAAATTATTTGAGGGATCTGTTCTCTTGATTGAAGGTAGGCTCCATGATAGTTACAGAGTTTGAGGCTTGTTTTCTTGAGTTGGCTTGGCATGCTACTTATATTTTGGACACTATGTATGAGAGAGTTTGTTTATTTGTTAGAGAATTTGGACTCCCCACTCGTATGTATACTCAGAGTTTGGTCATTATGGGTAGATCTTTTGTTAAGGTTTCCAATCATGCTAAGGTGATGAAGGAGATTCACTATGAGGGTTGTGAGAGCTATACTAAGAGGCATAGTCTTAGAGAAAATTTAGTGAGAGCCATCGTAGTTCCCGACCCTAAGATAGCAGTTCTCAGAGTAGATATACTCTACATCCTTCCTATCAGACTCAAAGTTTGCCTAATAGGATAGTTCAAGAATCTCTTTAGATTACTGATGGAGGTCATTCTGGTTCTAGTGATTGCCCTGGTAAGGGTAGTGGTCAAACTTTGAGGGTATTATCTACTGGTTATTCTAGTCATGGTGGTTACTTTAGGTCAACAAAATTTGTTGGTTCTATTTTATCTTGTGTTTCCTATTTTACTTATGGAGTTCCTAGTCATTATTAGCAAGGTTATCCTATTCATGGGGAATTATTATTTTAGCTTAGGGTGTTTCCCCTATTAGAGAAATTCATCCCTCAGTTAGAGGCAATTTTCATGGTCGTAAGGGTGGTTTCCCAGGTACTCGAGGAGGTTCTCAGACAAATAGAATAGGAGGTCGGTCAAGTGCCTAGCCAGGTGGTGGGCATAGTCAATTGAATGCAGTAACTGCTAGACTCGAGGTTAAAACTTTAGATGCTATTATTACAAGTATGATTTTTATATACCGCCAGTTTTCCCTTTCTTTATTTGATCTGGGATTCACTTATTCTTAGATTTTTACTTATTATGCACCACAGTTAGAGTTGACTAGTGATTTATTATTTGTTCTATTATGCGTATCTACTCTCATAGGTGATTCTTTAGTAGTGGATCGAATATTCATGATTATATGTTGTGATAGTTAGTGATGTTGATAGTTATGCTGGTCTTATTATTCTAAATATGGTGTATTTTGATGTGATTCTAGGCATGGACTGGTTATCCCGCTGTCATACAGTCATGGATTGTTTTACCAAGACCGTTACCTTAGCCATGCCCGGTAGAACCCTAGTCGTGTGGCAGGAAGATGTTAACCGTGAGCCAATGGGAATTATCTCTTATATGTGTGCTAGTAGACTAATTTTGAGGGGTTACGAGTCTTGTTTTTCTTATGTTTGTGATACTTGTGTTAAGAGTCCGTATCTTGATTCTATTTTAATTATTTGTGAGTTTATTGATGTGTTCCCTACCAATAAACTTGGTATTACCCCTGCCTGTGAGATTGAATTTGCTATTGATCTCGATCTTGGCTCCCGACCTATTTCTAGGGTACTTTACTATATGTCTCTTATTAAGCTTAAGGAGTTGAATTCTTCGATTTAGGATCTTCTTGGTAAAGGGTTTTATTAGACCGAGTGTGTCTTCTTGGGGATCTTCTGTATTGTATATGAAGAAGAAAGATGGTTCTATGCATATATGTATTGATTATATGCAGCTTAATAAGGTGACAGTGAAGAACCGTTATCCCATGTCTGACAATGATGATTTATTTAACTAGCTTTAGGGTGCAATCATGTTTTCTAATATTGATTTGAGGTCTGGTTGCCATCAGTTGAGAATTTAGGCTGATGATGTTTTGAAGACAACTTTTAGGACCCATTATGGTCTTTATGAGTTTTTAGTGATGTCCTTTGGGTTGACTAATCCTCTACATGTGTTTATAGATTTGATGAATCATGTATTCAGGCCTTATTTAGACTTCTTCGTGCTCATATTCATTGATGACATTTTTGTATATTCAAGGAGTAGTGAGGATCATGCATAATATTTAAGCATCGTGCTCCAGACTTTGAGAGATTATTTGCTTTCTGCCAAGTTCTCCAAGTGTGAGTTTCGGCTTGAGTTGGTAATATTCCTTGGGCATTTGGTGTCTAAGCCAGGCATTATAGTAGACCCAGCAAGGATTGAGGTAATTCGTTATTGGTCTAGACCTATATCTCCGACTAAGGTTCGTAGCTTTATTGGTTTGACTGGTTATTATAGGCGCTTCATTGTGAGTTTTGCTACTATTTCAACCCCTATAACCTGATTGACTCAGAAGGAGGTTCCTTTCTGATGGTCTATGGGGTGTGAGTCGAGCATTGGAAAGCTTAAGGACTTCCTTACTTAGGATCCTACGTTAACTTTTTTAGTTGAGGGTGAGGGATTCATCGTGTGATGCTTCTGGTTTTGGTCTAGGTTATGTATTGATAAAATAGGGCCGTGTTATTGCTTATGATTCTACACAGCTTAAGATTCATGAATGCAACTACCCCATTCATGATTTGGAGTTGCTGGAGGTAGTTTTTGCACATAAGTTTTAGCGGCATTATTTATATAGTGTACATTATGATATTTTCACCAATCATTACAGTCTTTAGCATTTTATGAACCAGAGAGCTTCATGCTCGACAATGTATATGGATGGAGTTTCTTAAGGACTATGATTTTTCTATCTTGTATCATCCTAGCAAGGCAAATATGGTTGTAGATGTCTTGAGTCATAAGGCAGTGAGTATGGGTAGCTTGGCTTATATTTTAGTTTCTCAGAGGCCGTTAGCACGAGCAATTCAGTCCTTAGCTAACTTGATGGTCCACTTTGATATTTTAGATCCTAGGAGGATTTTGGATAGCGTAGAGGCAAGTCCCTCACTATTTGAGAAGATTTTGGATTGCTAGTTTAAGGATAACAAGATTTTCTTCCTTCATGATCTGGTGTTAATTGGCGAGTTTGAGAGGTACACCATTGATTCTAAGGGTATTTTGAGGTTTGATGGTCGTATTTGCATGCCCCAGATTGATGATTTAATTCAAATGATGTTGAATGAGGCTCACAACTCTAGATATTCTATTTACCGCAACACAACCAACACTTATAGAGATTTGAGACAACATTATTGGTGGAGTAGTATGAAGAGAGATATGGCAGACTTTGTATCTTGTTGCATATGTTGTTGTCACAACCCAAATCAGGGCCTGGCCATGATGGGCATCTCAAGTTCACCGAGGACTGGATACTGCACCCTTTGCCTAACCACACCAAACATAGCACACCTAGCAGTCGCTGAAATCCAAATATATAACAAGCTAGAGTGAATAAAAACTCAAAGTCTATACAATGTCAGCCAACAATACCCACAACAATATCCATAAATCCTCTAACAAAATTGAAAATCAACCTAAGTCGAGACATGCCCCCCTGCTCTGACAATGACTATGATAATGTTAATGATCATATAAACTCTTCAATTCTAGTCTAAAAAGGGAAATGATGAAATGACCAAGTCTTTTGGATAATGAAAGCTCGCTACTTCACCATCAACGACCGACGAATCTTAACATAGCACAGAAAAAGTAGAGATATCTCAAATGCCTGCATCACATAGGGATACAATGTCTGAAGATGATTAGTGGGTTGAGCACTAGCAAGTAACTAAGGGATATGGGATAAAATAATTCCAATTCAAATCCAATTCAAAACCATGCAAACATCATCATCATCATATACATACATAAATAATATGCTAGGATAGGGAACAAGGATTAGCATAAAGTAAAACATTATCCTAGACTATGTATTTTAAGTGTCATAAAAGGCACCCACAAGCTATATGCCTCAATATGTGTTAGCCTCACGAATTGAAAAATAACAAAGGAAAGCAAAAGCCATAAAGGTAACTATCCATCCCATATATATATATATATCAATTATGACCCATGCAAATGATCATCAAGTTCAAACCTTACATCAAATTTTCTGGATTTCTGAGTTCTAGAAGACATACGACTGGTGGGTGCCATTCATATAATGATGTACGAGTGGTATTCCTTGGTCGTTTGTTGACCAGTGTTGTTTGGTGGGCTGGATTCATTTCTGGAATGGTTATGACTTGGGTTGGTATGAGTCATATAGTTAGATATGACTTATTTGGTTTGGGTTTTTCCTTCACTTGATTTGAGACTTAAAAAAATAACTTAGATCTAAGTATGAGTGGCTCACCATATGCCTTAAGCTAGGGTATAAGTCATACCATGGACTCATATAGTGAACAGTGTTCAAATATCTTGTGATTCTATTCTGTCAGGGGTACCGCCCAAGGGTACTAGTTGTATGTATGGTTACGATTTGATTTGGGGTAAATCATATGTTGGGTAGTGTTAGGTCCAACAAGGATTCCTAGGGTATAAATAGTGGTACTACTCATATTGAAGGGTACGACCGGTATGATATAGTCGTATCTTATGGCGTGATTTTTATGCAGTTTAATTGGGGGCAATATTGATATTTCACCACTTAACTTATTAAATCCCCATGAAATATATCACACTTGGAAGGTTATTTTTTCTATTATTCTATTCATTAATACTTAGAAAACACTCTCTAATCCTCTTTAAGGCTTTTGGATAAAGGAAGGCTAGAATTTTAGGAAGGTGATCAATTTAGGGCTTGATTGGGTGATTTCTCTCTATCATCTTCATCACCTAAAGCAAGAAATTTTCCATCATTGTTAGTTCCAACTAAAGGCATGATTTATACAATGTTTTCATGGCATTATTATTGTATGATTTTGGAATTTTCAAATATGTGTTGGGATTTTAGTATTAAACGATTGGTTATAATTTTTCCATGTTTTAATTATGCTTTTACATTCTTTAATGCTGGTTTGGATAATTGGTTGCATGAGAATGGTTAATTGGTAATTGGAATTGGTTTTGGAAATACTATTCCTCCGACATATTTGATAAAATGCCTATGATGATGCTTTTATTATATTATTAGAATTTTAACGGAACTATTGGATAGTATGGTTTGGAAATGGAACCCTAAATAGTTTAAAATGGTTAAATAGTAAGGTTAGGTGGTCATGGTTATGATTAATTAAACTTCCTTGTGGGGTACAATTGTGGAATCTTCCAAGTAAATATGTAAATGAAAAACTTGTGGGGTACATGGGATTCTCCTAAGCAAACCTAATAATGGAATCCGTATGGGGTACATAGGACTCCCCCAAGTTAACTTGATAATGTAATCTATGGGTACATTGAAATTCCTTTATATAAAATAATTGTCTAAGGACATTGCTTGCAAGCTATAGTCGGTATGATGATACCACTTCTTATAGCCTTGGTTAATAACAATGGAATAATGGTTTGGTTGGTTGGAAATAGTTTTAATTGGGAAATAATGGCGGGGCGTGATAGCTAACTGTGAAGGTGTGAGTCCAATAGACAGACACTGGAAACTTATATTTGTCGACATAATGGTTTGGTAAGAGAGGACATATATGATACTATAAGGTACATATAAATCTTCTAAGTACACTGCATATATGTATAATGGAGAGAAAAAGGTATATGGGAATCCCCTACTCTTATGGTATCTCTGGTTCATGCGACTACGCGCATCAGGGCCCTTTCAAGTGGTTAAACTAGACCCATATTGCCCGTGGGTATTTCTAGGATGGTTAAGCTACACATATCCAACTTAATGACATAAAAGGCATGCTAAACCCGATTCCCTTTCCCCAAATGATTATATATATATGTATGATTTGTATGCATATAGTTGGTTTACTTGGTTTTACTAGATGGTATTAATTTATCCTTTTTTCAGAGTACTTGCTAGTGATTACTCGATAACCCATCCTCGGGCGTCTATATCCCCACGCGATAGAGGAACCGACCATTTTACTCCTTTTGCTGAGTCATCTAATTTTAGGATCAGTTACTGGATTGAAGTGGTGAGCTTTCATATTTCAGAAGGCTCTATTTCTTGTTCATAGATGTTTTTATAAATGTTGAATATTTTATGGATACTGGTTTTGTCTATGGTTGAGGGCATGCCCCAATTGAATATTGGTTTTCTTTTGGTTAAAGGCTTTTATAGAACTACTATAGATAGGTATAAGCGAGATCGATATTGGTGTCATCCTTAGTATTGGCATGGGTATTGACGCTGATACCGTTGGACTAAATTTCTCACTGTTCCATCTTTTTATGTTATGTTATAGAACATGGTTTGTTTATTATTTTGATTTTGGCTTATGGTTATGGTTTGGTTATGGTTATCGATTGGGTTTAAGGCGATTGGGCTCATTTTGGTTGGTCACGGTAATATACCTATTCTTGAGTCTGGAATTGTGCAATTACACGCTATCTTTTTATATATTAGGAATTCATCCAACTCAGGGTATATGCTAGAAGGTTAGGTTAGGTATCGGGGCTGGTTTATGATCCTGGTTGGACTTAGGATGCCCATTGCGATAAGGCCCGTGGTCGGGCTATATCAAGTTGATATCAAAGCTTTAGGTTCATGGTCAAGTGAGAGTCCATAAGTCGTGTCGAGTAGAATCTCTTTTAAGGGTGTGTAATGAGTCACACTCACAAGGGAGAGGCTATAAGGGAATTAGGAATATTTCACTTTCTTGG
This sequence comes from Capsicum annuum, assembly GCF_002878395.1. NCBI lineage: Eukaryota > Viridiplantae > Streptophyta > Magnoliopsida > Solanales > Solanaceae > Capsicum > Capsicum annuum. The sequence continues at coordinate 89,041,642 of NC_061116.1, read as the reverse complement.
TATTGTATTTTCACGCTTGGAGTCTAAGTCTTGGAATCTTCTATAATCCTGGTTTGTTCGCTTTTTGTATCATAGCTCGACGATCTGAGATGTAAGGTAACTCTTCTGTCCCAACTGGGGATAACATTAATGGTACCACACTACTCAGGGGATCCATACTCGATGTAGGGGTCCCATCTCTGATATTTTTAGAGTTCCACCGGTTGTTACTAGTCCTCTCCAGGGTGAGGTGACTAATCCAAAATTTTGTCAATCGATTCATATTATTGCTCAGTTGGTTGTTGCTCAAGCTGAGCAGGATGCATTTGGTGTTCCATCTATGGAGGCTATAAGGTTTAGATAATTTATGATGATGAATCCTGCTACTTTTACTTGTGTGAAGGTGGAGGAGGATCCTAAGGTTTTCTTGGATGAAACGGAGAAAATCTTTAAGGTGATGCAAGCCATGAATGTGGAAGGGGTGAATTTTGTAGCTTATAAGGTTAAGGATATTATGTACCAGTAGTATAAGAAGTGGGATAAGGATAGAGGTGACATTGAGGAGTTGTCCTTATAGGCAACTTTCTCAAATGCTTTTCTGTATTGCTTCTTCCCTTAGGAGTTAAAGGAAGCAAAAGTGGAGGATTTTGTTAATTTAAGAAAAGGGAAAATATCTATCAAGGAATATGCCTTGAAGTTTCATTAGTTATCAAGGTATGCTCCAGACTTGGTGCTCAATATGAGGGCGAGGATGAGAAAGTTCACTTCTGGGCTATCTTGGTATTTGATCCTTGAAAGTAAGACTGCATAATTGATCAAGGATATAGATATTTTAAGGTTGGTTGTTCATATGCAGCAGACGGAGGAGGAAAGTAGGAAACATGCAGAGTTTAAGAAAAGACAAGGTAAGAGGAGCAGGTTCTCTGAGCAGAGTAGTGCTCAACAAAGTGTCCTGGATGGTTATGGTTCCCTCTCTACTACTAGTGAGTGCTCTTTACCTAAAATAGTTAGGTAATAGGCGTCGGTAGGGTGGCAATAATTTTTGGGCACAGGGTGCCCAATCTCAGGCGATTGGGACTCAGTCGACTTTATTCTTCCCTTTTTACCGGTTCTGTGGTCATCTTCATTGGGGATTTTATGATGAAAAAGAGGGATAGATGTTTCAAATATGGTCAGCCAAGCCATATGCTTAGAAACTGTCCAGTTGGTAAGGGTGCTTCAGGAACGAGTAAGGCTCCAGTTTCTTCATCTTCTACTCCTACACCAAAGGGTGCTGCTCTTGCATTTTTTTCTGCTTCTGGTACTATCGCGGGTCAGAATAGGTTATATGCTCTTGCTACTCGACAGGAATCTGAGGCATTACTTAATGTTGTGACTAGTATGTTACAACTCTTTTCTCGTGATGTGCATTATTTTCTTGATCCGCGGTCTACTCTTTTTTATATGACCCTATTTTTCTCTATGTATTTTAGTTTGGATCCTAAGAATTTTTTGGATCCTTTTTCTATTTCTACCCTGATAAGTAACTCTATGATTGCTAAAAGATTCTAGGGGTGTGTGGTATCTGTTGGTAGTAAACAGACTTTGGTGGATTTTTTTGAATTTGATATGGTGGATTTTGATGTTATTCTAGGGATGAATTGGTTACACTCTTGCTACACGTCCTTAGATTATCTTGTCTTTAGGCTCCCTGGTGAACCAGTCATTGAGTGAGAGGGTGGTTCACTAGCTCTTAGGGGAAGATTTATTTCTTATCTTAGAGTTCGAAGATTAATCTTCAAAGGTATCTCTACTCCTGGTGCAGGCTAAAGATTCTAACTTGGAAGGTCCTTCTTTATATTCAGTTCTAATGGTAAATAAGTTTCTTCATGTCTTCCTGGATGATCTTCCTGGTGTTCTTCCAGATAGGGAGATTGAGTTTGGTATTGATTTGGTTACGGACACACATCCAATATCTACTCCTTCTTATAGAATGGCTCCGATTGAGTTGAGAGAACTCAAGAAGCAACTTAAGAATCTTTTGGATAAGGGCTTTATTTGTCCTAGTGTCTCTCCATAGGGTGCATCGGTGTTATTCATGTGCAAGAAGGATGGTTCCTTCAGATGTGCATTGATTATAGGCAGTTGAATAAGGTAATTATCAAGAACAAGTATCCTCTTCCAAGGATAGATTACTTGTTTGATCAGTTGCAAGGTGCCAAATTTTTTTCTAAGATAGATCTTTGATCAAGGTATCATCAGTTTAATATTAGGGAGGAGGATATCTCAAAGATGACTTTTTGAACTTAGTATGGGCACTTTGTGTTCCTGGTTGTGTCATTCGGTTTGACTAATGCCTCGATGATATTTATGGATTTGATGAATAGGGTTTTCAGACAATTTTTGGATTTTTTGTCATTGTGTTCATTGATGACATTCTGGTTTATTCTAAGAGTGAGGTGTATCATGTTAATCCCTTTTGTGTGGTGTTTCAGACTTTAAAAGAGATGTAATTCTATGCTGAATTCTACAAGTGTGAGTTCTGGTTGAAGACTACGACTTTTCTTGGTCATATTATATCTAGTGAGGGGATCATGATGGATTCGCAAAAGAAGGTTTTGGTTAAAAGGTGGCCTAGACCCACAACGCCAACTGACATTTAGAGCTTCTTGAGTTTAGCTTGGTATTATAGGCGGTTTATGGAAAGCTTTTCGATGATAACTGCCCCTTTGACTAAGTTGACTAAGAAAAAGGTAAAATTTTTTTGGTCAGATGCTTGTAAGGGATGTTTTGAGAAGCTGAAGGATAAGCTAACTTCACTTTGATTTTTTCATTGCCTGAAGGTAACGAGGGGTTTGTGGCTTTTGTGATGCATCCCGGGTGGGACTCGATTGCATTTTAATGCAGCATGAGAATGTGATTGCCTATGCTTCTAAACAATTGAAGGTGCATGAGAGAAATTATCCTATTCATGATTTAGAGCTTTAGCCGGTGATTTTTGCTTTGAAAAATTGGCGGCATTATTTGTATGGTGTGCATATAGACATCTTTTCTGATCATAAGGGTCTATGGTATGTGTTCACTCAGAAGAAGTTAAATCTCAAACAGAGAAGATGGTTGGAGTTTCTCAAGGAATATGATATGATCCTTCACTACCACCCAGGTAAAGCTAATATGGTTGCTGATGCTCTTAGCAGGTTGTCCATAAGGAGTTTAACTCTTGTGGATAAGGACAAATGAGAATTAGTGAAGGACATTCACCACTTGGCTAATCTTGGAGTTTGTCTCTTAGACTCCAATGATGGTGGTGTGATGGTATAGGAAAAGGTTCGGACGTCTCTTGGTGCAGAGATTAAGGAGAAATAAATTCTAGATCCTATCTTGATGAAAACCAAAAGTGATATAGATGGTCAAAGGGTGAGGGCATTTGAGATCAGTGGTGATGGTACCTTGAGGTACCAAGGGAAGTTATGTGTTCTTAATGTTGATGGTTTGCGACAAAGGGTTTTGGATGAGGTGCATGAATCACGCTATGTTGTTCATTCCAGTTTGAGTTTGGTGGAGCGAATATGTTTGGTCTGAATTTGGTTTATCAGACTATGGAAAAGGTGAAGGTGATTCCAGATAGGCTTAAGGCTGCCCAAAGTTTCCAAAATTCCTATACGGATGTAAAGCATAGAGACTCAAAGTTTGAGGTTGGGGATAAGGTGTTCCTAAAGAGATCTCCCATGAAGGGAGTGATGCAGTTTGGTAAAAAAAAGAAAGCTCAGTCCCAGGTATATTGGTCCTTATGTGGTTTTGCGGAGGGTTTGTAATATGGCATATAAATTGGAGTTGCCTTATAGTTTAAGCTCCATTCATCTGGTCTTTCATGTCTCTATGTTGAGAAAGTGTCTTGGTGATCCAACTTCAGTGGTTCCTTTGGAAGGATTGGGTGTCTTGAATTTTTTATCTTATGATGAGTTCCCAGTTGAGATCTTGGATCAGCAGGTTTGTTGGTTATGGACCAAGGATGTGACCTCTATTGAGGTTCTATGGCGGAACCATAAGGTGAAAGAGGCTACATGGGAAGCGAAAGAGGACATGAAGTTTGAATATTAGCATTTGTGTTCTGCCTTGATTATTCATGCGGAAGGTATGTGTTCTTGATTACTTCTTTATTTTCTAACTTAGTCAAGGGTTAGAATATATCCTTGCATCTTTATTTTCGAACTTGTTTAAAGGTTGGATTGATATTTGATAATGCAAATGAATCGTTCTTGTGTTTTACCTACCCTTTCCATCATTCGGGGATGAATGATCCGAGTAGGGGAGACTGAAACACCATTGATTTGGGACCCTTAGTAAATTTTCTAGATTTTTGGGTTTTGGAAAGCATACGGCTAATGGGTACCAGTAGTATAATAGGGTACGAATAGTGTACCTTGGTCATATGCTGACCAGTATTGGTTAGTGGGCTGGGTTGGTTTCTGAAATGGGTACGACCTAGGTTGGTACGAGTCGTATGGTTGGATACGGGTCATTTGGTTTGGGTTTTTCCTTTACTTGATCTGTGACTTAGTAAAATAACTTGGATATGAGTACGAGTGGTTCACCATGTGCCGTAAGCCAGGGTATGAGTTGTACCATGGACTCGTATAGTGGACAGTGTTCAAACCTCTTGTGATTCTATTCTGCCAGGGGTACTGGTCAAGGGTACTAGTCATATTCTTAGGTACGAATTGGTTTGGGTAAATCGTATGTTAGGCACTGTTGGGTCTAAGGAGGAGGCCTAGGGTATGAGTGGTGGGTACCACTTGTATTGGAGGGTACGACCGGTATGCTATAGTCATACCTTATGATGGGATTTCTATGAAGTTTAAGTGGGGGAAATCTGGACATTTTCCCATTTAACCTATTAAGTCCACAAGGCTTATATCACACATGGAAGGTTATTTTCTCTATTATTCCATTCATTAACACTTAGAAAACTTTCTCTAATCCTCTTTAAGGCTTTTGGTTAAAGCAAGGCTAAAATTTCACTAAGGTGATCAATTTGGTGCTTGATTGGGTGATTTCTCTTCACCATCTTCATCATCTATGGAAAGATACTTCTCCCTCATTGTTAGGTCCAACTAAAGGCATGATTTATACAATGTTTTCATGGTATGATTATTGTATGTTTTTGGGGTTTTCAAATATGTGTTGGGGTTTTGGTATTAAATGCTTGGTTATGTTTTTTCCATGTTTTAATTATACTTTTATATGTTTTAATGGTGGTTTGTATGGGAATTGTTAATAGGTAATTGAAATCGGTTTTGGAAACACTATGCCTAATATGTTTGATAAAATACCTTTGATAATGCTTTTACTATATTATTGGAATTTCAATGGAACTATTGCATGGTATGGTTTGGTAATGGGACCCTAAATGGTATAAATGGTTTAAAATATTTGGAATGGTTAAATGGTAAGGTTTGGTAGTAATGGTTATGGTTAATTAAACTTCCTTGTGGGGTACAATTATGGAATCCCCCGAGTAAACATGTTAATGAACAATTTGTGGGGTACATGGGGTTCCCCCAAGAAAACCTAATAATAGAACCCTTGTGGGGTACACGGGACTCCCCCAAGTTAACTTCATAATGTAATCTATGGGTACATGAGAATTCCTTTACATAAAATGGTTAGCTAAGGACATTGCTTGCAAGCTATAGTCGGTATGACAATACCACTTTTTACATCCTTAGTTAATAATAATGGAACAATTGTTTGGTTGGTTGGAAAGTGTTTTAATTGGGAAATAATGGCGAGGTGTAATATCTAATCGTGAATGTGCGAGTCCAATGGACGGATAATGGGAACTCATGTTTGCCGACGGATAATGGGAATTTTCTAAGTACATTGTACATATGTATCATAGAGAGCGAAGGTCACTTGAGAATTCCTTACTCTTATAGTATCTTCGATTCATGCGGCTGCATGTATCAGGACCCGCTCATAGGGTTATACTAGACCCATATAGCTCATAGGTAGTTCGAGGACAATTAAGCTACACATACTCAGGTTAATGATTTAAAAGGCATTCTAAACTCATTTTCCTTTCTTGACATGGTTTTATATATAAATATATGTATGTATGGTTTGTATGCATATGGTTGGTTTACTTGGTTTTACTGGATGACATTATTTTATTCTTATCCTAAGTACTTGCTAGAATTCACCTGCTAACTCGTCCTCAGGTGGCTATATCCCCACGCGATATAGGAACTGACCATTCCACTCCTCCCACTTAGTCATCAAATTTTAGGATCAGCTACTGGATTGAAATGGTGAGCTTCCATATTCCGTAAGGCTCCATTTCATGCTCATGGATGTTTTTACACACTTTGGATATTTTATGGATACTAGTTTTGGCTGGTGTGGGGCATGTCCCAACTAGATATTGTTTTTCTTTTGGTTAAAGGCTTTTGTGGAACTACTATGGGTTGGTTTAGGTGGGACCGGTATTGGTGTCAGACTTAGTATTGACATTGGTATTGGGGCTGATACCGTTGGACTAAATGTCTTATTGTTCCATCCTTTTATGTTACGTTATATAACTTGGTTTCGTTATTGTCTCATTTTTGGCTTATGGTTTTGGTTTGGTTATGGTAATCGGTTGGGTTTGGAGAAGTGGGCTCATTTGGGTTGGTCACGGTCATAAACCTATCCCAGAGTCTAGAATTGTGCAATTATACGTTATCTGGTTATATGTTCGAAATTCATCCGACTCAGGGAATATGCTGGATGGTTGGGTTGGATATCGGAGGTGGTCTTCGGTCCTGGTTGGACTTGGGATGCCCATTATGATAAGGCCCCTAGTTGGGTCGTATCACATAACCCCCATTAAGCCCAATTTAAAGCAAGTTTCACATAATCCATTTATTAACCAATGAACCAATCGTTAATGAACACAATGGGTATCGTCATACCTTTACACCTTCAAGCTTATCTCTATGTCGTATCAACCATATTAACTTGAGGGAATGCTTCAACCTTCTTTGTTCATTAATCAAAACATAGCCTATAGGTTTTCAAAATCCATGTTCATGGTTTAATTTCTATGTATTGCAATAAAATAGGTGAGTAAGTCAAACTAAGTGACAATTTCATAAGTCAAAGCCATTTACACAAATAGGTTGAGGAACACAATTTTTCAAAACAATTCCCATATCAAAACATCAATTTGGGGGGAAAACTTAGCCCATTAGTTTAATCACCATTCCCATGTACCCGACAAGTTCAAAACCATTAATAAAGCATAAAGAATGCATAATAACTCATGGAAAATCATTTAAAAATCAACCATGCCAAAACCCTCAACTACATCAAAACCCACATTCAAATCCATACAATTTAACCATGTAAAACCCATGATTTTCATAAAATAAGAATTGAGGAAAAGTAACATGCCTAAAATACCAAAGTTTATGGAGAGAAATCAACCCTTGTTCCTTTAGATGACCAACTTCTATGAAACCCTAAGTATCTTGACCTTGGAGAGTTTAGAGAGAATAAAATGTTTTTTGATCGTGTTATTAATGAGAAATAACCCCCTTGAGTGCTTTATGGATGTGTAGTCTGAGTATGAAAAAATGAGAATTGACTAGAATGCCCTTAATGGAAAGACTAAAACTTATTGCCAAGTTGCTATGGGTGACCTTACGACTCATATGGTCACCTTAAAACTCCTTAGGTCCCACTCTTAGTCTACACAATGTCTATGATCACCAACACTGACTTGGTTACTAGTCGTACCATACGAATCATACTCAGTCGTTACGATTCGTCTGGTCCAATCATTGTCAAAGTAGAAACAAATAGGTGAATTACATTGGTTAGGCTATAGAAGACACTATACGACTCGTTTTGAGTCCTTACGACTCGTAAACACCTAGCTATAGTCATAGCAGAAACTCCAGGCCAACATATTGTCCAGGCTACGATGTCAAGACTCCCTACGACCCATATGGAGAGTCTTAGTCAGGGCAGTGAGGATAAAATTTTAGAAATTTTCAAGGACCAAGAATCCGGGGTGTTGCATACTCTCCCCCCCCCCATTAGGATCATTCGTCCTCAATGGAAGGACAAGGCATTTATTAGCACAATTTGACAGCAAACACAACCACACTTGCCTTTAAAAACCACAAAAAACAAAGATATCTAGTGAACCGCAATTTTCTTTAACACAGTCAGAAAACAAAGATGTTAAGGAATACACATACCTTAAGCAGGATTATCCGAAGCAGGGAACAAGAATGGGTATTTGGACTTTATGTCCTCCTCGGCTTCCTAAGTAGCTTCTTCGCACTTTTGGTTCCTCCATAAAACCTTCACCGACGCCATGTCCTGTGCTCGTAACCGATGGACTTGCCAATCGAAAATCTTAATTGAAATCTCTTCAAAGACAGAATTTAAACCCCCTACATTTTCTAAGGGAGCAATAAAGAGAGGATCACCCTCGTACATCTTCAACATCAAAACATGGAAGATCAGATGGATAGTACCCAAACTCGAAGGCAAATCCAAGTCATAACCCACTTTGCCTACTCTCTCAAAATACGATACAAACCAACATAATGGGGACTGAGCTTTCCCTTATTTCAAAATTGCATCACTCCCTTCACGGGAACACCTTCAAGAACACCAAATAGTCCACATCAAACTCCAAGTATCTTCGCCTTACATCTACGTAGGAATTTAGTGACTTTGGGCAGCTTTAAGCCTATCTCGTATCACCTTCACCTTCTCTATATCTTGGTATACCAAGTTGGGACCATACAACCTATTCTCGACAACCTCAAACCACCCAATATAAGACCTACACCTCCTACTATAAAGATCTTTGAAAGGATCCATCCCAATACTAGAGTGAAAACTATTATTATATGCAAACTCTATAAAAGGCAAATGATCAACCCAACTACCACCAAAGTCAATCACAAAGGACCTTAGCATATCCTCCAAAATTTGTATCGTCCTCTCCATTTGTCTATCCATCTAGGATGGAAAGCGGTGCCAAGGTTCACGTTAGTCCCTAAACCTTTGTGAAAAAAATACCATAAGAGAGATGAGAACTGAGTACCTCAATCAGACATGATGGAAACTAGAGCACGATGCAACTTCATGACCTTCTCAATGAAAAGTATAGCATAATTCTCTGCCTGAATAATTAGTCTTCACAAGCAAGAAGTAAGTGCACTTAGTCATCCTATCAACGATGGCCCAAATCAAATCAAAGTGATTTTGAGTTTGCGAAAGACCAATAACAAAATCCATATTAATCACTTCTCATTTCCACACGGGCAACTCAGTCTCTTTAGATAATCCACCAGGCCTTAAGTGCTCAACCTTCACTTATTGGCAAACTAAGCACTTAGCCATAAAGTTGGCCACATCCTTCTTCAAGTTATTCCACCAATAAATTTCCATCTAGTAATGATACATCTTTGTAGAACCAGGATGGATAGTGTACCTCAACTCATGAGCTTCAACCAAGATCCTCTCTCGCAGCCTATCAACATCAATAACACATAATCTACCTTGGTACCTCAAGATTTCATCATTACCAATCTCAAAAGCTATCACCTTCTGGTGACCCACGTCATCCTTGATATGGATCAATATAGGGTCCAAGACCTGTTTCTTCTTTACCTCAACACCAAGAGATGACTTTACCACCTCTTGTTAAATCACACCACCCTCCTCAAAGTCTAAGAGATGGACTCCTAAATTAGCCAAATGGTGAATATCCTTCACAAGATCTTGCTTCTCTTCATCCATATGAGATAATCTTCTCATGGACAACTTGCTAAAAGCATCAGTAACCACCTTAGCTTTACCTGGATGGTAGTAAAGACTTATGTTATAGTCCTTGAGAACTTCAAGCCATCTCCTTTGCCTGGAATTTATCTCCTTCTGAGTGAACATGCATTACAGTCTCTTATGATCAGAATAAATATCAACATGGATCCCATACAAATAATGTCACTAGATCTTTAATGTAAACACCACAACTAATAATTCCAAATCATGAGTCAGATAATTCTTCTCATGAAATTTCAACCGTCCAAAAGCATAAGGATAAACCTTGCCATGTTGCATGAACAAACAACCTAATCCTACCCAAGATGCATCACAATAGACAACAAAACCATCAGTGCTTTCAGGAAGGGTCAAAATTGACGTCGAAGTTTACTTATCCTTCAACTTCTCAAAACTACCCTCACAAGCATCAGACCATAAGAATTTCACCTTTCTCTGAGTAAACTTAGTGAATAGGGTAGCAATAGAAGAGAAACTTTCTACAAACCTTCTATAATAACTGGATAAACCCAAGAAACTCCAAATATCAGTTGGAGTCATAGGTCTAGGCTACTTCTTAACTACCACAACCTTTTAGGTATCTACCATGATCCCTTCACTATAAACAACATGAACTAAATAAGTTACAACATTCAACCAGAACTCACACTTAAAGAATTTATAATACAATTGTTGCTCTTTAAGGGTCTACCAGACTTAGCGGAGGTGATCGGCATAATTAGCCTTGCTCTTAGATTACATAAAAATATCATCATTGAAGACAATCACGAAAAAATGGAAGAACTTATGAAAAACCTGATTCATACGATCCATAAATGTTGTCGGGGTATTTGTCAAACCAAAGGACATTACCAAAAATTCAAAATGACCATACCGAGTTCGAAAAGCAATTATAGGGATATCCACCTCCCTAATCTTCAATTGATGATAACCCTAACGGAGGTCAATCTTAGAAAAGAACTTAGCACCCTGAAGTTGATCGAACAAATCATTAATCCTTAGAAGGGGATACTTATTCTTCATGGTCACCTTATTCAATTGGTGGTAACCAATACACATCTGAAGGAACCCATTCTTCTTACATAAAAAAAGAATAGGAGCGCCCTATGGAGATATACTTGGGCGGATAAAACCCTTGTCCAAAAGATCTTTCAACTGCTTCTTGAGTTCTTTCCACTCAGCAAGAGCTATTCTATAAGGAGGGATAGAAATAGGATGAGTGTTCAGAATAAGATCAATCCCTAAATCAATTTCCCTCTCAGGATGAACACTAGGAAGATCATCAAGGAACACCTCGGGAAATTCACAAACCATTTGGATAGTCTACAAAGAAAGACCTTCGGATCTAGAATCCTTAACATGCACTAGGTAATCAAGGCACCCTTTAGAACCCAATTTTTAGGCTTTAAGATACGAAAAGAACCCTTCCTTAGGTACTAGGGAACAAACTTACCATTTAATCACTGGCTCATTAGGGAAATGTAAACTGACCCTTCGGGTCCAATAATTAAGAGACGCATAACACGAATGCAACCAATCGATCTCTAAAATTACATCAAAGTCTACCATGTCCAACTCTATAAGATCCACCATGGTCTCTCTACCATAGACCGATGTCATACAACCCCTATAGACTCTTTTAGCCACAATATAGTCATTCACCAGGGTGGACACAGAGAAGGGATCCGAAATAGACTTAGGTTTAAAACAAAAATAAATAGCTATATATGAGGTCACATAAGAGAGGGCTGGCCCGGGATCAAGTTGACAATATACATTACGAGAGAAGAGTTTGAGAGAACCAGTAACAATATTAGGGGACACTTTAGAATCCTGGTGGGTGGCACGAGTGTACAAACGGTTCTGACCAGTGCCAGAGCTAGAAGAAAAAACAACACCTTTTGGTGCAGTAGCTGATGAAATAGCAACAGGAATCTTATTTGACCTAGAAGGATGATCCATCAGCATATGACCAATCTACCCATATTTTAAACATTTGTTCCTCCCTTCTTAAAAAACACCACGATGCACCTGACCACAGAATCTACAAGGGGGATATAATAGTATTGACTGAGCCCCACTAGACTAAGGTTGGTCTCCTGGTGTTCTAAACCCACTATCGTACTGAGAATAATGATCACCTGATAGCTTCGGATTTGGAGTACTAGCCATATAGTAGGAACCAGAATTGCCCCACTTTTTCTTAAACCACTTTCCACCATCTCAACCACTCTACTGTTCACCTCTACACTTATTCAATTTTCAAAACCTCTTACTCTACCTTTTTACTCATCTTCGCTTTCTTTATTTTTTTCATTTCCACTTGTTGTATATTCAAGACAAGTCAAGAGATGTCCATATCTTTGTTCAACAAGGCAGCCATACTCTCCATGATCAAGTCATGGGATACCTCTGAGGCAAACTTTCGTATTCTAGCCCTCATGCTAGACAACAACTCAGGATCATAACACAACAGCTTATGAAACTGCAAGTCATACTATTTTACTATTATCCTACCTTGCTTCAAATTCATGAATTCCTTAGCCTTTCCTTCACTCAATTCCTTAGAAAATAAGTGATCAAGAAAAGACCTAGAGAAGTCATCCCACAAAGTAGACTTAATATCATCGCCCCTAAGATGCTCCCACTCTTCATACCAGTGGTATACTATATCCTTTAACTAATAAGATGCGAACTCCACACCCTCCACATCACATAAAAGATTTTTTCTATATCATTAATAAAATTTTAAGGATCTTTCTCAACTCTAAAACCAGTAAAAATAGGAGGACTTAACCTCATAAATTGGCCAACTCTAGTGGCCTAAGAGGATTGAGCAACAGAAGCAACCCACTTAGTCTGGGAGTCCACCAAATTTGTAAGAAAATTAATCAATTGGCAAAACTCAACATTAGACACTCTAGCTTGAGATGCCTATGAAGGGATAGGGGAATCGGAGAAGCTCCATCAGGGCAATCAGAAGCAACAACCCAAGATCGGGTCTAAACTCCTGGAGTAGGACGAGCTCTGTCCATATTGTCCTCAGATAGGACAAAAGGGTTTCCATGAACATCAGATCTTATAGGAGGTATGATCTAAAAAAGAACATATGAGAGTTAGAGAAGGTTCAAGACCTTAGACTCTATAGCTCAAAATAGAACAACAAGAAAGAAAAACATTTCTATATGCCTCGTAGAATCTCTCCTATAAGTGTGGTGCACTACACACTCATAAAAGAGACTCTACTTGACACGACTTTGTTAGACACCCAATGACACAAACCTATACTCTGATACCATCTTTGTCATAACCCAAACCAGGGCCTGGGCGTGATAGGTATCTCAAGTCTATCGGGGACCAAAGACCACCCCTTTGCACCTAACGAAACAACATAGTATCCTTAATTTTGAATGATAGCACAAGATATGATTAAGGATTAAAAGATAGTCTAAGATCGATAACCAATACCCAGCTAAAATAACTGACCAATGTCACTCAAGTCCACTATAATCTAACAAAACCTTCTAAATAAAGAACCAAAAACCAGTCATGGTCGGGACATATCCCCAACTCTAATAGATGACAATGATAATATTGATGATAATAAAACTATCAACCCAAATCCAAGAGTGAAAATGTATGAAATGCCTAATCCTTTAGGAGAGTAGAAGCTCACCACTTCACCATAATGAACCAATGAATTGAGTTGGTCCGCTTAAATCCGTATAGGAAAAGTAGACTTGCCTTTGGACCCTGAATCACGTGGGGATACAACATTAGGAGATAGTTAATAGGGTGAAAACTGGCATGAAACTCAGGGATAATTCATAAAATAATGTTAAGTACAATCATTTCAAACACCATATGAATCATATCATAATATATATATATATATAATATGTCGGGATAGGGAACAACGCTTAGCATAAACTTTCAAAACCTTAGCCTGGATTGTGTAGCTCAACTATCATAACATAAAAAGGCACCCACAGGCTATATGGGCCTAGGTCTCCCTCAGCTAGTAAAGGCCCAGTGTATGTGGCCCAAGAACCAGAGGTTATAAATATGCATTATGGGGGACTCAAACCTCCTGGCACATCAAAGTAACACAAGCACCAATTATGTTATGTAATATGGAGGGACTCAAATCTCCCAATCATATGATAATAATAAGGGGGTGTCAAACCACCTGGTCACATAGACCCCGCGTTGGCAACTACGATTTCTAGTGTTGGTCTCTTAGGACATACACTTTTATGACTCAGCTACACAACCCTCATTAAAGTCTAATTAAAATAATTACCATAAATTCCCATTCATTGGTCCATAATACATATTCTGATATACATTATTGGTATCATTATACCAACTACACTTGCAAGGTAACATCAACATTCCAAAATAATTATCATCAATTAGGAGAATTCACAACCCCTTTGGTTCAATTTTACATTTGCTTGGGGAACTGCAGAACCCCATAAGGTTAAATTAAAAATCATTTTACTTCATTAACCTTACACATTATGCAATAGTTTAAGAGTAGTTTAATTTGCATACTTTTTTTACTCAAACCCAATTTCACAATATGGGGATGAGGTCATAACAACTTAAAAGTCACAAGTTTGGGGAAAATCACAATCCCTTAGTTCATTTACCATGCATATGCACCCATAAGTTCAAAACCATAATTAGAGCATGAATATATGTAAGCCATGGGTAACATTGTTCAATCAATAAGCATTCAAAACCCTCAACTCATTTTTTAAAACCAACATCAATATATGATAACACCTAAGCTACACCTCTACTCCAAAGATGATTGTGGTCATTCTCAAATATAATAACCCAACAAAGGTTGGGGTTGAATTCTAAGGAATATATGGACTTGTCAATCTTAGATGTTGTAATCAACGAGCAAAAAATAGAAAAGTAAATGGGGAATTTAAATAGCAATACCGAACAAGTAGAAAATATCAACTTCGGCTGTAATCAGTGTTGGTAAACACTAGGATTGTGTTCCCCCTGGCTTCTCAACTCATACTTTGTTGAACCAACTTGATACCTTGCATACAAAAATGATAAGCGATGCATTATCTACATTTTTTGGATGAGTAGATGGATTTTACCCCTTACCTTTTGAGTCTCGGGATGTCACCTTACTAACCCTTATCTTGATCTCAGTTAACTATTATCTTTTTTGTCTCTAGTTATTAAAAGATAGCTAACCATCTTACTTAGATAATACCTAGTAGCATGGATCGATAGTTAAACTTCAAATTACTATTGTTGTTATCTTTTCCTAGTCAATACTCCTCTTTTGGAGTAAGTAGCAATAATTTAGGCGGGATCTTAACATTGGATACCACTAAAATAACTATTAAAGTGAAGATAATACAATTAATGCATAGGTATCAATTAAGAACAACAATAGCACTTCCCCTACTTCATCAATTCACTAGGGTTTTGACAACCCTATCTATGGGTTTTTAGCTGCTCAGGCTTGTAAAGTAATCAACAATATTCATAATTGAATGCATAAAATGAAATAACAATAAGAAAAAGTGAAAAAACAAAATCATAATCAAATTGATCAACTGAAGTCAATATAAGAGAATTCCAAGACCAAAATAGGATCTCAGAATCAAAATGTCTTTATAAGTATCAAGAGTGCATTCCTTCTACTAAAAAACAAATAAGGGGTATTTATAGTACATGAGGAAACCCTAAAATCAAAGCCAAAATGAAATAGGAGAGACAAGAGTTGATGGCTACTTGTGGTCCCTACTTGTGCCTAGATCCTAGGCGCAGGTAGTACTTGCAGCCTGCAGGGTGGGCACAAATGGTGACCGCAAATGCTAGGACCAAAAAATTTTGTAGGTTAGCTCTCAAGATTTTGAACTTCTGATACTTGCTGTACCCACATGTGGTCCATATATACTACATGAGACCCATATGTTGACTTAGCAAGTGTCGAGAGTCATCTTTTCAGCTCTTTTGCAATTCCTGCACATGCTTTGATCACGATCAATCCAGAAAGTGTCTTGAACATCCATAATTGCTCCAATAAGTAGCCAAATATACACCTTTTCATCTTTTTTCATGAACTTAGCATCCAAAACACGATTTACTGCAAAACATACACAAAATACATAATATCTAAAAAAACAACCTCAGAAACTTGCCTATTTTCCTTATTTTAAGCATCAAAAGTGTTATATTTCTATAGCACATCAACACCCTTAACTTAAAATGTTTACATATCCTTAGAAAAAATAATACAACAAATTAAAAATGATGCTTAACTAGGACGATGTAAGCTATTTAAGGCAGTAAATCAACACTTTAAGCTCAAACCACATCACCTCCTCTAGTCTTACTTTTCAAAACCAACTGTGTATTAACATGAAGCAGAATAATGAGAAACAATAGGATCAAGGTATGACATTACATAAGCAATAGACAACCTCACATATGTACAAGTTACAATGCTCGAAACAAATAAATAGCTAGCAATACGACTCATATGTCCTCATAACAAAGAAGTTCCAACTCACTCATTTGAAATAATGCATGTTAATGCAGGGATAGTCAAGGGACACTCACATTCAGAAGAGAAGTTCCAATCAATGTGCATCAAATACCATAGGCTTGCCCTTATTTTCTTTACCTTAGTTTCCAGCCATGTAAGTTAGGATTACTATAGGACTTTTCTTGGCTTGTAATGTAGGCTTGGGGGCTGGTATGGTACATAGGGACATATCAAGTGACTAAGCCTCCTTGGCACTACACTAACCTTGGTGTATCACTTACTAGCCATTTTAATTTTTATTCCACCCTTATTTCTCCCTTTTTATTATTTATTGTACATTCAGGTTGGGTGTGATCTTTTATTCTTTATTTTTACTTTTTTACAACTTTTCTTTTTCTTTAACTTTTTCTACCATACCCAGCCCTACTAACTTTTTCTTTTATTTTACCCTTTTACATACCCACTTTACACTACTCACCCCTATGATAGCCACCCTCAACTTAGGTATTTTTCCTGAGTTAAGGTGCACAATGTCCAAGGAAGATCAGGGTCAAAATATGTTTATTATAAAAAAAATGGAAAGATGAAAGGTGAAAAGAAAGAAATAGGCTATAGGGCTCAAAATAGGGATCAAGGGATACTATTTCAACTTGGGAAGGTCATCTAGGCTAAAAGTGGACTAAAATAAAAAATGACCTATGATCCTTTCCTAACTAACTATCCTTCAACCTAGGAAAGACTTACCGGGCAAGTTTTGGATTGAACATATAAAAGGAACTAGGTAGTATCTCACACACACATGGCACAGAGTCATATCACAAGCTACAACCTAGCCGGTTCATGCAATTGTTATCAAGTGGTTATAATATCCCTAATCCTAATTCCATAACAAAATCCATAATATTCACACATATATACATTCACACAGTTCTAAAATACACAATTTTGGAGGGGTATCATTTTTCTCAAAAATCCATAAAAACATGACAACTGGCCTAAATACTTAAAAATCTCTTAATTACACAAAACAAATTACAATACAAAAAAACATAATACGACACAAATTAACCTAGACATGTTGGTTCTATAACTATACCACGACCGACAAAAAAAATCACGATAACAAAAACTCAAGGAGGCTATGGTATGTCCCATACCCAAGTAAAAGTTGTGCACTATCCAAAATGCAATAAAATAATATAAAATAAAAAGAGTAAGGAAATAAAAGGTCATGATCTTCCCCAAATAGGGGTATATCCACTAGTGGAGGCCATAGTGGTGGCGGTTCACTATAAAAAAATGGAAACGTGCCTATCAAGAAACACAGTCTCTATCGAATCATAGGTGGCCCTTTATAGGGCATTCTCATATGGCATGCCTGGATTCTATAATTCTCTCTCTTAGACTCTCTTGGTCCCAACTATGGGGACTGCTATATCATCCACCATAAATAAATCTAAGCATTTGGGACCACACGGAGGTAATGGCTAAATAACTAGGGATACAACTGAAGAGATAGATGATATATGGCTTTTAATGAGAGATCATACCTCTGCTCTAAGTAGGTCGACCTCTTCCCTAATGTCTTTTAAATCTGACATCTCAATCCTGCTGAAAAGGGCTGATAATCGAGTCTCAAAAGCATCCATCTATGCATATAACTCTTCTCATAGATCTAACATCACAACTCAGTGCACAGACTATAGTATAGCCTTGGTCGTGTCTAGGTATAGTCCAGATCCATAGCTGGATCTGCTCATATATAGTCACCACCTCGATCTCAATAATCAATAGCCGAGTGGTCATCACCTTTATTATCTCCTTAACACCTAGTTTATCTGGCATACTAACCTTTGTAACAACATACTCATCAATAGTGTAAATCACAGAAACTACTAGCATATCATCTGGCTGCTGCACTGTCATACATACCTCAAAAACTACTTGCTCATTATTCAGTTTGAAGGTGATATCCCCCAAATCTATATCAATCAACACCATACCAGTAGATAGGAATGGTCTACCTAATATAATGGGGGCTTGAAGATCCACCTCACTATCAAGAACCATGAAATTAGTGGGAAATATAAGGGATGCAACCTTTAATTCAATGCTACACAAAGCACCCACTGGTTTCTTTATAGATGAGTCAGCCATCAACAGTTTTATGGATGTATGTTTGAGTTCCCCCATCCTCACTAGGTTGTACACAACCAGTGGCATCACATTTACTCCTAATTCTAAGTCACATAAAGCCTACTTGATATTGGAAGGCCTAATAGAACACAGAATAGTGACTATTCTGGGATCTTTCTTCTTTTATACTAACAATAAAAAAAGGGTCGTACTATAAGGGTGCACATGATCAATGGTCTCGACCACCCAATCATCACCACTATAATACTAAAAATTATCAGTACCCCATGTCGACCTCTCAGACTCTACCTTAGGGGTCTCATCTCTCTCAGTGCTATCAATTTTTAACTCCTCAATAGTAGGTATCGGGGGATCATCGGTAGTGGCACCATAATTAGTGGTGATAGCTAGACAATGACTTATAGCTGGTGAACTTTTAAATTTTTCACTAAGATTAATGGGTTATTTCTATTTAATCAGAGCAAATATTTACCCAAACTGGTGCTCCAACTACTTAATAGCAGCATCATGAGACCCCACCTTTAAGGTCAATACTGAAATATTAGACTTAATCTCCTTAAGATTGTTCTCCTCGTTTTCTTGACCCTTCACCGATTTGGTTAGTATTTCTTCCATTTTAGATTTTGTATCTCGTCTACTAAGTGAAATATACCTATCTTAATTCTCCTTGTAATTATCTCTCCCTCTCTGGTAACCTTCTCTATTCCTACTGCAGTTTCTATATCTATCATTATTGTAGCTTTGACATTGGCTTTCTTGCCCTTAGGCTCAAAATCCCTCTAACTGATGATTCAAATACCTAGCCTCCTCTTCTAATACAGACTTATATGATCTGAAAGATACACCCTGTGCTTCTACTATATGAACTTTCTCAAAATTTATGGTTACGAACTGCTTTTCCAGCAATCTAAGATTAGTCCTCAGTAACGGAATCTTTTGTGCTTGAAAATTATTAGCTACTCTCTATTCACCAATAGCTCCAATAGTGTAAGTGCCAAAACCTATTTCTATCTCCTAATGTTTCACCCTTAGTTAGTGAGAGAGATCTGGTCAAAAATATAAGAAGCTACCTTTCAGCGTAATCTCATAAAAACTCCTCCAGAGACAGTGTCTACCATGGCTTTGGAATTGATGGCCAGGGTTCTATAGAATAACTCCAATAAGTTTGTCCCTAAAATTCAATGGTTGGGCACCACACTCAACTTTTTCTTAAACTAGAACCAATCCTTTTACATAAACTCAGACTACAGCTGCCTGAAATTATAGATCTCATCCTTAAGCTATAACATCCTGGATCGAGAAAAGAACAAGTTCAAGAATTGTCTGCACAACTCATCCATGTAGTTATAGCTTCTCTTAGAAGTTCCCTAACCATAAAGATGCTTCTCTTATAAGTGATAAAGGGAAAAATCTCAATCTAAGTGCCTCCTGATTCACCCCTGGATTTGTATATGAAGTGCAAATTCTAGTAAAATTGGCTAGATGCACGTTTGTATCATCTGTAGGTAACCCCACAAACACACCTTTCATGTATAAGACCTAGATCATAGCACTCAATTTATTAAACATAATGCTTGGGGGTAAAACAGGAGGAATAATGCCACCAGTCTCTATTGGCTCAACATACCCAAGATTATCTTTGTTATCCTCATATAGTTGCAAGTATTGGTATGTTTGGATTACATGGGCTCAGCCACCTCAAACTCTATTCTTGTTTCCCTTGAGTTTTTCTTAGTGGTATGCTTCAGCAAAAACTAGCTCTACCTCTCGAGCTAAGTGCGGAGCTTCTTCTTCCCTCCTCTGGTTAGAAGCTTATGCTAATAGCACCTCCATCTACTGGTCAATAATATCCTAAACTTTTTTAAGAAGAGAGAGAGGCACATCATCACTAACTCCTTTAGGAAGATTATCTATCTTTGGCTCTGTCATCCTACTAGGTGTTTATAGGATCCTCTCTGGTTTCAAATTCAGTGGTAGTAAGTGATTGCCTCTACTCTGTATGCTACGCATACATCGACATATACCCAACTAAGAATAAAACCAAAACAAAGACCTGTAAACTACAACAACCTTTATTTACAACTCAACACCGTATTCCTCGATAGTAAAGCCAAAATTTGATAACACCCAATCTACACCTCTACTTCAAAGATGATTGTGGTTGCTGTGAAATATAGTAACCCAAAAAAGGTTGGGGTCAAATGGAATACGTGGACTTGTGGATCTCAAATATTGTAATTAAGAGGCAAAAACTAGAAACATATATGAAGGAGTTGAATCTTAGGCAGAGAAGATGGTTGGAGTTGTTAAAAGACTATGATATGAGTATGTTGTAACACCTGGGCAAGGCCAACGTAGTGACGGATTCCCTTAGCATATTGTCTATGGGTAGTGTTGCTCATGTAGAGAAAGGTAAAAAAGAGTTAGCTCACGATATGCATTGTCTAACTAGATTAGGTATTAGGTTATAGGATTCAGCCGAGGGAGTACTTTGGTGAAAAGTAGTTCCGAATCCTCTTTAGTTTTGGAAGTGAAGGAGAAGCAAGTTAGAGATCCTAGTTTGGTCAGACTAAAGGAGGCATTTAAGGACCAAAAGGTAGAGGTTTTATCCCAAGGGAGAGATGGTGTGTTGAGATTGCAAGGTAGATTGTGTGATCCATATGTTGATGATCTGAGGCAAAGATTTATAGCTGAAGCACATAGCACGTCATATTCTATTCATCCCGGCACTACCAATATATACCACGACTTATGGAAAATCTATTAGTGGAATGGTATAAAGAAGGATATAGCCGAATTCGTAGCAAAGTATGCAACGTTCCAACAGGTTAAGGTAGAGAACCAAAAACCTGGTGGTGTGATGTAAGAGTTTGGTATACCCACTTAGAAGTAGGAGGTGGTGAATATGGACTTCGTAACTAGGTTTCCTCTTTTTCATCGTCATCATGATTCTATTTGGGTTGTTGTGGATAGGCTGAGTAAGTCCGCACATTTATTTCCTGTGCACATATCTTATACAGCTGAGGATGATGCTAGATTCAATATCTGTGAGTTATTCAGGCAGTATGGAGTTCACTCGTCCATTATTTTAGATAGGGGTACTCAATTTACTTCTCAGTTTTTGAGGGTGTTTCAGCAGGGTCTTGGTACCCAAGTTTTTTTGAATTCAACTTTTCATCCGCAGACAGATGGTCAGGCTGAGAGGACCATTCATACCTTGAAAGACATGTTGAGGGTGTGTGCTCTTGATTTCAAGGATAGTTAGGATGAGCATTTGCCATTGATAGAATTTTTCTATAACAATAGTTACCATGCTAGCATCGGGATGGCACCATTTGAGGCCTTGTATGGTAGGAGATATAGATCACCCATAGGTTGGTTTGAAGTGGGTAAAGCTTCCGTGACTAGGCCTGATACAGTATTTCAAACTATATAGAAAGTTAAGTTTATTAGAGAGAGGTTGAAGACCACCCAGAGTCGTCAAAAGTCTTATGCCGATGTGAGGATAAAGGATCTTGAGTTTGAAGAGGGTAATTTGGTATACTTAAAGATTTCACCCATGAAAGGGGTAAAAAGGTTTGGTAAAAAGGGAAAGATTAGTCCATGTTATGTTGTCCTGTATAGAGTCTTGAGCCATGTTGGTAAGGTGACCTATGAGGTTGAGTTGCTAGCAGAGTTGTTAGTTGTTCATCCTATTTTTCATGTTTTCATTCTTAAGAAGCATATCGGTAATCTGTTGTAATAAATCCTTCAGAGAATGCTGATATTCAGAATAGTCTTTCCTTCGATGAGATTCCTGTTGAGATCCTAGATTTTCAGATTCATAGACTAGGGAACAATGAAGTTCCCTTGGTCAAAGTTTTGTGTCGGAACCTGTCTGTTGAGGGTCCAACTTGGGAGGCAGAAATAGACATACGACCCAAGTACCCACACCTCTTTTCAGCGAGTTTAGATTAATCTAAAGGTATTATTCTTTCTTAATTTATCCCTTCTAATCTAAAGTTTAGCTATGTATCTATTCTTGCATAAGTTCTTGCAATTTCTAAGGTATTCAAGAGTTTAGAGAGATTTTGAGCCATTTAGTAAATTGCTTCAGCTATATGTACTCTATTTTCCTATGTTCCTAGTCTAACTAGTGACATTCTAGGATGAATGTTTCCAAGGGGGAGATATTGTAAGACCCCGCAAAGTTCTCTCGTAGTCCAAGCCTTAGAGCGTGTGAAGTGAAGTGTAATTTCGGCCCTAAAAGATTGAGAAGAGACTTCCCAAGTGAATGGTATTTAAACCATATAGAATTTATATTTGACTTTTTGTCATGTATAGAATTGAATTATCTTTCCAACGATACCAATTTTGTCCAAATCCGGTATCGGGGTGAGAAGTTATGGCCATTTTACTGAGAGTTGTCAGAATCGCCCAGGTACGACGGACGATCCGATGAACCGTCGAGTCTGCGATGGACTGTTGCTCATCCCATCGCAACCAAGGTAGTAACTTCCTTTTTTGGCCTAAGTGAAATTGCCAAAATGATGGACCATCAAGGATGCGACGGACCATCGCTGGGACCGTCGCGCTCAGGTAGTGTGGCCTCATCCTGGCCAATGAGCGACGAACGATCCGATGGACCATCGGGTATATGACGGACCATCATTGAGACCATCGTATCGAAGCAGTGTGTTTATTTTCTATCCAATGTGGACCATCAGACTTGCAATGGACCATCGCTTCGACTATCGCAACCCCCGTTCAGTGTTTTTAACTCATTTTAACAAGGGAATTTTTGGTTGTCCAATCTTTTATCAACTAGATATATTCCAAGCAAAGTAAATGGCTTCATTCATCATCCAAAACATAATAGAGGCTAGGGTTTCTCCCACAAGAGCAAATCTAAAACCCTTCTCCAAGAAATCCAAGAACTCACCATGGATTCTAC
The DNA here is from genome assembly GCF_002878395.1 of Capsicum annuum. Lineage (NCBI taxonomy): Eukaryota > Viridiplantae > Streptophyta > Magnoliopsida > Solanales > Solanaceae > Capsicum > Capsicum annuum. The sequence goes on along the minus strand of NC_061116.1, from coordinate 89,018,219 downwards.
AAATTGGGTTGAGATTTGAGTTCCCCAAGTTCAAAGGTTGCAAGAACTCTCTCCCAAGAGTAAGAAGAAGGGTTTAAAGCAAGATCGTTCATTTAATTTCATAATCAAAGGTATGTGGGATTTTGAAAATGGGTAATCCTTTCGCCTTTGTGCCCAAAATTTCATTTAAACTATAATTCTCTGAAATATATGAGATTTTACATGAAATTGAATTGGTGTTTTTCACCCATTATTATTGGTTGCAAGCTTTTGATGTTTCCCTTGAATTGAGAGTCTAATGGCATGATTTTTACATGTTTTCTTGAGAAATTGCAGTTGGGTCTATACTCCATGATTTTAATCCTTGAGAAGTTAATAGTTGAAATGTTTGAGATATTAAAGTATATGAGTATGTTGAGATTTTGAGACAAATTGATGAAATTTCCAGATTTCTACATGAGTTACGAATATATATGCTATCTATTATTCTTTTGATGAGTTTTAACTTGAGATTGAATTATGGTTTATTAAGTGCTACTTGAAACTAGAGATTTTAAAAACTCTTGTTCAATAAGCACCCATGATTTAAGTATTCTAAGATTGTTGAGAAATATTTTGACCTAATGGTGATTGAGTTTTGAAATCCGCTCTACTACTTGAGATTACAATTTTGATTATTGGGTTCTTATTGAATTCCAGTATTATGGTCATTTGGATCGAGTATTTTCTCCGTATCTCCCTTCTTATGATATAACTATGCTAGTGTTTGAATTATTTCATCTTGAAATGAGTGTAATTAGTAGAAACAGGCTCAAAGGGTTAGCTTGGGGCTACTTGTAGCCATAAGCACCGTGTGATTCCCTAGGAGGCAATTTCGGGTCGTTACACTACGATTTACACCCAATGACTCGTAACAAGTCCTAACGACTCATTGTAAGCTACTCTACTCAGAGCAGAACTTAGCCACTTAATTTCTGATATGGTATGATTCAATCCCAATGACTCATCATGGATCTTTACGACTTGTGCCCCCAAGTCATACCAAGACAGTTACTCCAACACCATTCATCGGACACCTTACGACTAGGGTCACCTGACCCATCAAGACACCTTACGACTTGTAGGGTAAGTCATAGTTAGGACAATGAGGATAAAATTTAAGAAAGTTTTCAAGGAACAGAAACTAGGGGATTTACATACTCCCTCCTTAGGATCATTTATACTAGAATGATAGGACAAGGCATTTATTATAACGATTAGACTTCACCCACAACCACTTTTACCTTTAAGAAAGAAAACAAAGATACCAAGGAATTTACAATTTTCTTTAACAAAGACAGAAAACAAAGATGTTAAGGAATATGCATACCTCAAGCATGATTATCCAGAATGGGGAACAAGAACAGATACTTGGGCTTCATGTCCTCCTCAGCTTCCCAAATAGCATCCTCAACCTTCTTGTTCTTCCAAAGAACCTTTACCAAAGCCACTTCTTTTATCCGCAACCGATGGACTTGCCGATCCAAAATTCTAACCGGGCTTTCCTCATAGGCCAAGGAATATGAAATACCTACCTCCTCCAAAGGAACAACCGTTGAAGGATCACCCATACACTATCTCAATATCGAAACATGAAACACTGGATAAATAAAGCTCAAACTAGACATCAACGCCAATTCATAAGTAACATTACCAACCATTCACAACTAAGTACTGACCGGCATAACGGGGATCGAGCATCTACTTCTTACCAAACTGCATCACTCTTTTCATGGGAGATACCTTCAAGAACACCCAATCACTAACATTGAACTCTAACTCCCTTTTTCTCATATCCACGTAGGACTTTTGATGACTTTGGGCGGCCTTCAGTATATCCCGAATCACTGTTACCTTCTTCATTGCTTGGTGAACCAAATCAGGGCCAAACATCTTATTTTCACCAACCTCAAACCACTCAATAGGAGATCTATACCTCCTACCATACAAGGCCTCAAATGGAACTATACCAATGCTATAGTGATGATTGTTGTTATAAGTAAATTCTATAAGAGACAAGTGGTCAACCCAACTACCACCATAATCAAACACATAAGCTCAAAGCATGTCTTTTAAGACCTGAATTATCTTTTTCACTTGACCATCCATTTGAGGGTGGAAAGCAGTACTAAGGGTCACCTTATTCCACAAACCTCGCTGGAACAACCTCCAAAAATGAGATAAGAACTGAGTAACCCAATCAGATATGATGGAGACTGGGATACCATGCAACTTCACGTCTCCTTAATGAACAACTTGGCCTAATCCTCAGAAAAAAATTAGTCCTCACTAGCAAGAAGTGAGCATACGTAGTCATCCTATCCGCGAAGACCCAAATCAAATAAAATTTCTGGCGAGACCATGGAAAATCTGTAATAAAACCATATTAATTATTTCCCATTTCCATATTGGTAGTTCAATATCTTGAGTCAACCCACCGAGCCTCAAGTGCTCTACCTTCACTTGCTGACACACCATGCACTTAGCCAAAAAATTAGCCATATCTTGCTTCATGTTATTCCACCAAAAATCTCATTAATATTATGATACATTTATGTTGAACCAGGATGAACCGTATAGCGCGACTCATGAGCTTCGGCCAAAATTCTTTATCGTAACCCATAAACCTTGGGAACTCATAATCTACCTTGGTACCTCAAGATACCATCACCACCAATCTCAAAAATCATCACCTTCTGCCTACCCATAACATTCTTGATTTATATCAAGATAGGATCCATTACTTGTTTTTCCTTTATCTCATCACCAAGAGATGACTTTGCCACCTCTTAAACAATCACACCACCATCTTTGGAATCCAAAAGGAAAACTCAAAGATTAGCTAAATGGTGAATATCCTTCACCAAATCTCGCTTCTCCTCATCCACATAAGATAAGCTTCCACGTTAGCTTTACTTGGATGATAGTGGAGACTCATGTCATAACCCTTGAGCAACTTAAGCCATCTATTTTACCTCAGATTTAACTCCTTCTGAGTGAGCATATATTTCAGGCTCTTATGATCATAATAAATATCAACATGGATCCCATACAAATAATGCCACCAGATCTTTAAAGCAAATATGAAGGCTAACAATTCCAAATCATGAGTCAAATAATCCTTCTCATAAACTTTCAAATGTCTAGAAAAATATGCAACTACCTTGCCATGTTGCATCAACACACAACCCAGTCCCATATAGAATGCATCACTATAAACCACAACCCCATCCGTTTCCTCGAGTAGTGTTAAAGTCTGAGTTAAAGTCGACTTATCTTCCAACTTCTAGAAACTACCCTCTCAAGCATCTGACCATAAGAATTTTACCTTTGTCTGAGTCAATTTAGTCAATAGGACAACGATAAAAGAGAAACTTTCCAAAAACCTTCTATAATAAAAGGCTAAACCTAAGAAGCTCTAACTATTGGATAGAGTCGTGGGTCTAGGACACTTTTTAACCACCGCAACCTTCTGTGGATCCACCATGATCCCATCACTAGAAACAACATGACCTAGATAAGTCACAACATTCAACCAGAGCTCGCACTTAGAGAACTTAGCATACAAACATTGATTATTTAGGGTCTACAACATAAGGTGGGGGTGATAGGCATGATTTGCCCCACTCTTGGAATAAACCAAAATATCATTGATAAAGACAATCATAAACAAATCCAAGAACTGACAAAAAAACCAATTTATAAGATCCATGAATACTGTCGAGGCATTGGTTAAACCAAAGGACCTCACCAAAAACTCAAAATGACCATATCGGGTTCTAAAAGAAATCTTAGGGATATCCGCCTCCCTACTATTCAAAAGATGCTACCTAAAAGGAAGATCAATCTTAGAAAAGAACTTAGCACCCTGAAGCTGATCACAGAGATCATCAATCCTCACAAGCGGACACTTATTCTTTGCATTCACCTTATTCAATTAGTGGTAATCAATACACATTTGAAGGGAACCATAATTCTTACGCATAAAGAGCACAGGAGCACCCCATTGAGACACACAAGGATAGATAAAACCCTTATCCAGAAGGTTTTTAAACTGCTCCTTAAATTCTTTCAACTCAGTCGGAGCCATTCTGTAAGGAGAAATAGAAATAAGACGAATGTTCGAAAAAAATCAATCCCCAAATAAATTTCCCTACCGGGAGGAATAATAGAAAGATCATCATGGAACACCTCGGGAAATTCACAGACCATAAGGCTAGTCGACAAAGAAGGACCTGCAGATCTAGAATCTTTAACATACACTAAGGGATAGAGGCACCCTGTAGAAATCACTTTCTAAGCTGTAAGATACGAAATAAACTTCCCTTAGGTACTAGATAACTACCTTCCCACTTGATCAACGACTCATAGAGGAAATGAAAACTAACCCTATGGGTCTGATAATCAAGGGACGCATAGCACGAATGTAACCAATCTATCCCCAAAATCACATCAAAGTCTTCCATATCGAACTCTATTAGATCCACCAAGGTCTCTCTACAACAAACCAACATTACGCAGCCCCTATACATCTTTCTAGAAATAATGGAGTCACCCACCAAGGTGGACATAGAAAAAAGATCTGGAATACACTCAAGATCAAATGCAAAATGAATAGCCACATAAGAGGTCACATAAGAAAGAGTAAAACTAAGATCAAGTAGACAATATACATTATGAGATAACAGTTTGAGTGTACCAATAACGACATTGAGAGATGCCTCAAATCTGGCGAGAGGCTACAGCATACAGACATTCCGACCCACAATGGAGCCAGAAGATGAAGTAGCACCTTTTGGTGTGAAAATGGATGAAATAGAAATAGGAATCTTATTTTCCCAAAAACAATCGTAGAAATACAATCCCTCTACAAATGACCAATTTGACCACATTTAAAGCACTTGTTCCTCCTTTTTTTGCAAAAACCATGATGCATCTTAGGAAAAAAATGATCAATAAAAGTGCCTAAGAGGTCATCCCATAAAGCAGACTTAATATTATCAGCCCTAGACTGGTTCCATTTCTTATACCACTGATATGCCATATCTTTCAACTGGTAAGCGGTGAACTCAACGCCCTCCAAGTCAGTAGCATAAATCATATGGAAAATCTTTTTTATCTCATCAATGAAGTTTTAAAAATCCTCCTCAACTATAGAACTAGTGAAAGTAGGAGGACTCAAGCTCATAAATTGGCCAACCTTAGTAGCCTCAGAGGATGGAGCAACAGAAGTAACCTACTCAAACTGAGAGGCCACCAACTGAGTAAGAAAATAAATTAACTAAAAAACTAAGAATTAGACATAGTAGCTCGAGGTGCCTTTAGAGGGATAGTGGAAACGGTGGAGCTTTATCAGGGAATTAAAAGCAGTGACCCTAGATCAGGTCTACAATTCTAGAGTAGGACAAGCTCTATCCACATTGTCCTCAGACGGGATAGAAGAGTTCCCGCAGATATCATATCCTCTTGGAGGCATGATCTAAAAAGAGAATAAATAGGAATTAGAGTGATTCAATACATTAAACTCTAAAGATCAAAATAGAATAAAAAGAGAGGGAAATATTCTAAAAGCCTCATTGCCTCTCTCTTATAAGTATGGTGTGCTACACACCCAAAAAAGAGACTCTACTTGACACGACTTTGTTGGACACCTAATGACACCAAACCTAGGCTCTGATACCCTCTCTATTCTAATCCAAACCAGGGCTTGGCCGTGATAGGTATCCTAAGTCCCACATAAACTGGAGATCATCCCTACACCTAAATAAACCAAACACAACTTCCCCCAATGTTGTATGAATTTTGAACATATAACAAGATAGCATGCAACAAACTTAAAGGTACTCAAAACATGTCTATGACCGACGATCGATGATCGAACAAACAATCAATCAACACCACCCAATATACACAGTAATCGAAACAAAGCCTTTACTAAACAAAATATCAATAAAGTGGCGGGACATGCCCCCAACTATAGCCAAAATAACTCTAAACATTCTGAAACATAAGGAATAAAAACATGAAATGTAGACTTCTGAAGCATGAAAGCTCTCTACTTCAATGTCAACTCACAAACTGATCCCAAATTCTAATCACTAAGTAGAAGAAGTAGAAGTATGGCCAATTACTACATCGAGTTGGGATAAAGTGTCCGAATATGATTAGTGGGGTAAACTCTAGCATGAAACTCAAGGGTAAGGAGTAAAATAATGCCACGGATAACAAATTTAAATCATTCAAATCTAATACACATAACCAATGCATATACATACATATATATAGCATATATCGAGATAAGAAATAGGGTTTAACATATATTTTAAAACATTAGTCTGGATTATGAAGCTCAATCGTCATAACATGTACCCACAGGCAATATGGGCCTCAGCTCTAACCGCTAGTAGGGCCCTAGTACGTGTAGCTGCATGAACAGGAGAATAATATCATATATATATATATATATATATATATATATATATGCATGGGGGAATTAAACCTCCTAATCATATACTAAGGTGACTTAAACACCCAATTATGTAATGATGAGAAGGAGACTCAAACCTCCCAATTATGTAATAATAATAAGGGAGACTTGAACCTCCCTAGTCACTTTAACCCCCCGCATCAAAAAATGCAATTTCCAGTATCGGTCACTCAAACCTCCACTTTCATGACTCAGCTACACAATTCTCATTAAAGTCTAATTAAAAATATTTATCACACATTCCCATTCATTGAACCATACTTCATATTAAGGAATACATTATTGGTATCGTCATACCAATTACACTTGCAAGGTAAAATAATATGCCAAAATAATTACACAACTTGAGGAATTCACAATCCCTTTGGTTTAATTATGCAATAGTTTGAGAAAACATAAAACCCACAAGGTTCAATTCAAATCGTAATAAATTAGTTTAAGGATAATTCAATTCCCATATTTATCATAACTAAAAACCGATTTTACAATAGGGGTTGGGGCCATAACCACTTCAAAAGTCACAAGTTTGGAGAAAATCATAATTCCCTAGTTCATTAACCATACCCATAAGTTTAAAACCATAATTAAACCATGAATAATTATATATAAATCATGGGAAACATTGTTTAATCAATAAGTATTCAAAAACCCCAACCCTTGTTTCAAAACCAATGTAAATATCTCATGAATAATAGGTCATCAAATTAAAAGTTGAATGTTAGTCGTCAATAACAATGGGTCATTATATGACTCATATAATCTCATTACAACTCTTAACCATGAGTCGTAACCAGGGCAGTCTTGAAGCCACTCATAATTTGTTGACCATATGAATCTCCAATAGGACTCGTAATAGGACCCTACGACTCATAGAGTCCAGTCACAGTCAACGCAGAGCGCAATTGGATAAACACTGGATACCATACTATTTGCAACCAATGACTCATAACAAGTCCTTACAACTAATAGTGAGCCACTCGTACTTAGAGAATAACTTAGCCACTTAATTTTTAATTTGGTAATGATTCGATCCTAATGACTCATCATGGATCTTTACGACTCGTATCCCCAAGTCGTACCTAGGAAAGTAACTCCAACGCAATTTATTATTCACCTTACGACTAGGGTCACCTGACCTATAAAGACACCCTACAAATCATAGGGTGAGTCGTAGTCAGGATAGTGAGAATAAAATTTTTGGAAATTTTCAAGGACCAAAAACCTAAGGTGTTACACACTCGTACTCATAGTAGAATTTTTACATACACTTGCTGATTTAGTTATGATTAGGTCCCTAGAAATTTTCAAGGACCAAAACCTCAGGGTGTTACACGTAGTCTAGGATGTGAGGATAAAATTTTAGAAATTTTTAAGGACCAAGAATACAGGGTATTGCAGTTGTTAGCCAGTAAAGGCCGAGCATCAGCAGCCTAGTAGATTGACTCAGAGGTTACCCATTCCCAAGTATAAATGGGAATAGATTACTATGGATTTTATTAGTGGTTTTCCTCGCACTACAAGTGCTTTAGATGGTATTTGGATTATAATGGATCATTTTTCCAAGTCAACAGACTTTATTTCTATTTAGATAACTTTAAGTACTGAGAGATTAGCCCTTATCTAAGTTTGGAAAATAGTTCATTTGCATGGGATTCCTATTTCTATTATTTCACACCGTAGTTTGGTGTATACTTCTAGATTTTGGAGAGCTTTCTAGGAGGATCTAGGTACTCAGGTTGATCTGAGTATAACTTTTCATCCGCAGACCAATGGACAGTATGAGCAGACTATTCAGGTTCTCGAGGACATGCTCTGAGCCTACATTATGGATTTTAGAGGCTAGTGACAGTAACACTTACCCTTCACAAAGTTTGCATATAATAATAGTTATCATTTAAGTATTGAGATAGAGACTTTTGAGGCTTTGTACAGTAGGAGATGTCATTCTCCAATCGGATAGTTTGATACTTTTAAGGTTAGGCCTTATGGTATTGATTTACTTCATGAGTCCTTTGAAAGAATTTGGGTGATTCAAGATAGGTTGAGAGTGTATTAGAGTAGGAAGAAGGCCTATAAAACAGCAGGCTTTGTGCCTTGAGATTTGGAGTTAGTGATTGTGTATTTCTTTGTGTATCACCCTTGAAAGGTGTGACGAGGTTCAGTAGGAAGGGCAAGCTTAGTCTAAGGTATATTGTCTCTTTCGAGATCCTTCGCATTATTATTGAGGTAGCCTATGAGTTAGCTTTACCTCTAGATTTTGCCATTTTTCATCTAGTTTTCTATGTCTTTATATTGCAAAGATATATTCTCGGTCCTTCTAATGTACTTATATAGGACTCAGTCTAGTTGGATGAGCATTTGACCTTTATTGAGGAGTTTGTGCTCATTTTGGATAGTGGTGTTACGCAGTTTACCACTAAGGAGATTCTTGTAGTTAAGTTTCAGTGAAGATACCACCTAGTGGATGAGGCCACTATGGAGATCAAGAGACAGATGTGATCCCAATATCCTCACCTATTCATGACTTTAGGTATTTCCTAATCCTTAACTTTCGGAGACAAAAGTTTTTAAGTAGTGGATATTATTATGATCGTTCAGTTTATTTTCCACTTTTTTATTTATTTTCATTGTTAGAGTTTTTCCATAGCTGCCTCAAGTCATTTATGACCTGTTGAGATTGGAAATTCGGTTATCGTGTGATTTGTTTGATTTTTAGAGCTAATTCCCTGTTTGAAGTCTTCACTGGTATCAAATAGCCATTGAGTGAAAAATTTAGCAAAATGATCTTAAATGAAAAATTTGACCATGCTAGTAGTTAATTTAGACTAGGTAGACCTTTGGTTTTGGTCCCAATGCATGCGAGCTTATTTCGACATATTGTTCAGAAAGTTAGAAAAATAGAAATTTAGGTGTGGGACCCATATTTGGTCAACCTGACCTCAAATGTAAAATCTGACTTTTCGATTGCATCTAAAATACCAAATTTAGTGTCGTTACATAGTTCATATGCATATATCATATTTTAAATAAATCTAGAGGGCTTAGCAAAAACTTTGAAAATGTCCAACTTTCAGCTATCATCTGGTGTGGTTCGCAATCATACATGATGTGTAGAGGGTAGCGTGTAACATCCCAACTTAGGATAAGTAGTCCTATATCGGCAAAACATAGGAGAGATATTGGGTATATGAGTAAGAAAGTCTTACTCTCTAGTGACGTATTTTAAAGCTGTGTGGGCTTGGACCCAGAGCGGATAATATCACTAGTGGGTTGGGGAATTATAGGGGTATCTCGATCCTTGATGGTTCGGGATGCCCATTGCAGCTAGGGCCCCGACTTGGGTCGTGACAGAATAGTATCAGAGTCGCTCTTGTGTCAGCCCTATCGATGTTGGCCAGATTTCAAATTGAGTATAGTCAAATCCTAATAAGGCAAGGCAAACCTCAGTCTTGAGTATAGGAAAATCCCATTCGGTGGGGCAAACCTCAGTGAGGATACTGAGCCCATAAGGAGCGGTGTATGTAATACCCCAACTTAGGATAAGGAGTCCCACATTGGCAAAATATAGAAGAGATGCTGGGTATATGAGTAAGCAAGTCTTACTCCCTAGAAATATATTTTAAAGTCGTATGAGCTTGGGCCCATAGCGAATAATATCACTAGTGGGTTGGGGAGTTACAGAGGTATCTCTATCCTTGGTGGTTTAGGAGGCCCGTCGCGGCCAGAGCCCCGGCTCTGGTCGTGACATAGTATGATCGCACTATGAAGTATGGTGATTTCCATATCTGCTTATACAACCAGGTTGTGCAATTGCACACCTAGTTGTGCAATTGTAACACCTGAATACCTGAAGGAGGTATAAATAGACCCCCTAGGTGGCAAATTTGCCCATTTCCACCCATTTTCTTGAGAGAAAAAACCTTAAATAATGTGATAACTTTAAATTGAGTCTTGGTGGTGACTTGGGAGCTTGATTAACATATATTTTCATGAATAGCTTCAGTTTTAAGGTAAGAATCCTTCAATTCCATTCTTAAATTTCTTGATTATTTGACCAAAGCCCCAAATCCTTAAGGTCTTAATTTATTCCAAATTTGCTTGGTTTTTACCCATTTTAAGGGTTTTTATTCCATGAGCTTTATATCATACTGGGTTGGTCTTAAAAATGTAATTTTCCATGAGTGGGACCCACATGGGGTCTTTGGCATAATTTTTAGACCTAAAGCACAATGGTTTAATATGGGTATCAATATTCTCGTACTGATGTGTATAATGTATTTTTGATAGCTTGGAAACTTGAAGAGGCTTCTCAAAAGGGAAAAGCAAATGTTTAGCAGATTATTGAGCTTTCTTTGGCAATTAAGTAGGATAGGTTTATCCCTTTCTAGATTGATCTATGTCATAGTATATTTGTGATAAATTGTTAGATTGGGATAGGTTTAGGTGTCAGATTAATGAAATGCAAGACTTGGGATTAGTTGGATCATTAAAGTCATTTGCAATCATAGAGTTGGAATGCTTAGTTTGTTGCCTTGAACCTTAGTAAATTAGACTTAATGGCTTATGTTTAGCATGAGAATGGTTTAAGTTTCTCAAGTTAGATAGAATGACTTTATCACCTATTCTTAGGGTTAGATTGGCCTTATTTATGTATAACAGAGAATTTTCTTTAGTTCCATTTGAGTTAGTGATAGTGCTAGAGTAGAATCTCTACCTTAGGGTAAATGAGGCTTGTTATTCAACTAAGAGTTAAATTAGATACCTTATCTTAGTCCCGAGTAGAGTTTGACTTAAAATGTACTTAGGGGATTTAGAAGTGGACTCTTTGACCCACCTTATGCCAAGATTTGATATAGTTTCTGTGAAACTCTTATACGTTGCCAAATGCTTAAAGAATGTCCTTTCTAGGCAAGGTTGAGGAAATCATTGGTACTTTTTGGTTATGATGAATAAGGTTAGAAGTAATTCCTAAATAATTGTCCCACATATATAAGTTATTGGCTAAGCTCATGATCAGCCATTGATTATGCTATTGTTTAGGCTATTGATTGGGCTTCCAAATATACCATTGAATAAGCCCTTGACTAGGATATTACCTAAGCCTTAAATTATTATATTTGATTATGTTGTGAATAAACTTTGGGTCATACCATGGATTAGATATTTCTCAAGTTATTGATCGACTATTTTTGCTAATGATAGATTATTAAGTATACTACTACTTAGTCATTGCTCATGATATTATTTATGATATTGATTATGCTAAGGAAGTATACTATAAATCATACTTGAAATCATTCCTTATGATGATTTAGTAATGTTGTCATAAATTAGAATTAGAACTCATGCTTATTGATTTAAGGGAATTTATGTTACTAATTATGCTTACAATTGTGAACTTTATTATATAATTGATTATATTATGGATGTTGCCACTGAATATAATTATGCCCATATATTAATACCCGACATGGCTGGGGGAGGTTGTGATGATATATTGATACCAGGCAAGGCCGGAGGATATTATGATAATATGATGGTGCCCGACAAGGCCAGAGGATGTTGCGATGATGTTGATATCCAGAAAGGCTAGAGGATGATTATGATGATGCATTGATACCCGACAAGGACGACGGATTATTACATTGATTTACCTATGTGTACATCTACCGATTCCCTGGTAATCACATACTTATTTATATATGTATATGTAATTTGGGTATGATGTTAAGCATAGGAATACCAATTAAATCCAGTAGTGTTAAATGCCGTAAAGTCGTATAGTTGATGATTGATGCTAAATGAGGATTAGTGATGGATATTGTTTAAGTTGCTAATAATGACTAATGGATAATCGAACACTAGTGACAATGATGAATAATGGTATTAATGGCTAGTGGTAATGATGGTTAATCTATAATGATGATTAGTGCTAACACTAATTAGTAACTATGTTGATTAGTTGATAATAATGATTAAGTCGATGATGATAACTAGTTAATAAACAATGCTTACTTGCTAAATATTGGTTAGTTGATGAATAATGACTAGATGATATCCCATAAATAGTGGTTATGTGGTGAATAGCTATTAAATAACAGCTAGAGGTCGTATGATATCTAGTAAGTAAATGGATTAGTTAATAAGAGATGGCTATCTAGTAAAGGGTGATTAGAGAGTATCGATGATAAGGTTGTGAAATCATGGTAATATTAAGGTTGTGAGTATATTGTCATGTGTTGGTGAATTATGAATATTGGTAAATGATCGATTAATGGTAAGAATGATGGTTAAAAAATGATGAATTTGTATTAATATTGATTAATTGATTTATTTATTCTTCACTTAGGTGTATTCTTCGGTCGTATGGGGGGCGTGATGAGTCTTTATTTTTCTGCACCAATTGACATATGGGAGACAACTTTGTAGTCATGTTTGCTTGTGTTGATGCTTTATGATCCACTATTACTACTCTAAAATATGTATTTATTATGCTAGTTGACATATGGGAGCCAACTTTGTAGTCATGTTTGCTTGTGTTGATGATTTATGATGCGTTATTATTACTTCGATCTATGTATTTATTATGCATGGTGATATTGGCATGTGTTGATGCCTTATTATGTATAGTGGCATTGGAGATGATTCAGGTTTTTTTCTATACCCTGACTTAGTTTATGTTATCTCGTATTTTATCATTCTTATATCATGATTTAGTTTAGTCGGCCGATGATACCTACTGAGTACCTATTATTTTTGTGCTCATACTACACTTTTGTACCTTTTGGTGTAGATCTGAGTACTAGCTATCGTCATTGACCATTGTTCGTGCAAAGTTGATCTTTCAAAGATAGGGTAAGCTCTTGGAGTTCTGAGTTGCCCATTTCCTTCTATCTTATTGTTATTCGGTCTTTTGTATCGAGACAAATATATTGGCAATATTCTAAGTCTTTTGTGTTGTTTTATTGACATTAGATGCTCTTGTACTGGCTCTACCATATTGTTGGATTGGTATTCTTATGTTGACTATTTATCTATTTTAGAACACTATGTTTATTTATAACTTATGTTTATTAAATTTAGCCTATGTTGGGCATCCCCTACCTTATTAACCCATTGTGTTAGATCCGAGTTATGGTATTGGCTTACCTACTGGCGGAATTTAGTAGGCGCCATCATGCTCACAAATCGGGTCATGATAGAACTTGTATTTTGAAAATAGTTAAGTGTAGTCACTTGAAGATGTTAATTGATGAATTGAACATGTGAATTAGTGACTTGAAAATGGTTCAATGTAGTTACTTGAAATGTGTACTTTTGAGTTGAAAATGGTTGAGTCTAGTGACTTTAAATGTAAATTAGTTAGTCGAAAGTGGTTAGGTATACTGTTTTGAAATGTGAATTAGTTAGTTGAAAATGGTTAAGTGTAGGGACTTGATATGTGAATATGTGATTTGAAAATGATTAAGGGTAGTAACTTGAAATGCGGATTAGTTACTTAAAAATGGTTACATACAGTGACTTGAAATGTTTATTTGTGAGCTAAAAATGGTTAAGTGTAGTGAGTTGAAATGTAAATTAGTTACTTAAAATGTGTGCTAGGTAATTGAAAAAGATTAATTGTAGTGAGTTGAAATGTGAATTAGTTACTTGAAAGTGGTTAAGTATATTCTTTTGAAATGTGAATTTGTAACTTGAAAATGGTTAAGCGTAGTAAGTTGAAAATGTGAACTTGTGATTTGAAAATGATTAAGTGTAGTCACTTGAAATGTGGATTTCTGACTTGAAAGTGGTTTTGTTACTTGAAATGTGTATTAGTGAGTTTAAAATGGTTAAGTATAGTGAGTTGAAATGTGAATTAATCACTTGAAAGTGGTTAAGTATAATGCTTTGAAATATGAATTAGTTACTTGAAAATGTGAACTTGTGTTTGAAATGATTGAGTGTAGTCACTTGAAGTTGTGAACTAATGACTTAAACAAGTTAATTAGTGACTTGAAAATGGTTTAGTTACTTGAAGTGTGTACCACTGATTTGAAAATGGTTGAGTATAGTGACTTCAAATGTGAATTATTTAGTTGAAAGTGGTTTAGTGTTTGGAAATGTGAATTAGTTACTTGAAAATGATTAAGTGTAGTGACTTGAAATGTGAATTTGTGATTTGAAAATGGTTAAGAGTAGTGACTTGAAATGTGAATTAGTTAGTTGAAAATGGTTAAGTGTAGTTGCTTGAAATCTGTACTGGTGAGTTGAAAATGGTTAAGCGCAGTAACTTGAAATGTGAATTACTTGAAAATGTGAACTTGTATTTTAAAAATGGTTAAGTATAGTAACTTGAAATGTTATTAGTTGCTTGAAAATGGTTAAGTGTAGTCACTTGAAATATGAATTAGTTCGTTGAAAATTGTTAAATATAGTTAATTGGAATGTGAATTTGTGACTTAAAAGTGATTAAATGTAGTTACTTGAGATGTGTACTAGTGACTTGAAAATGGTTAAGTATAGTAACATTAAATATGAATTACTTGAAAATGTGAACTTGTGTTTTGTAAATGGTCAAGTATAGTAATTTGAAAAATGAATTAGTAACTTCCAAATGGTTAAGTGTAGTCACTTGAATTGTGAATTAGTTAGTTTTAAATGGTTAACTGATACGAGTACAATCATGATAATGGACACTTTTTGAGTATTTTAAACACCACCTAAAGAGTGCACAAGTCTAAGTGTGAAGGAGACCCAAAACCGTCCTAAGCACACTCCATGGGCTATTTTTGGAGCCCTTTTCATTAAAGGGTCTTTTAGTATTTTGTATTTTATTTTTTAATGTAATATAAATTGAGAATTGTAGGGTTTTAGTTGGTATTTTTTATGAATGTTGAAGAAAATAACACTCCTCTTAGAGAGAGAGTCCACAACCGAAACTAGGGCATAGCATAAGGGTGGATTCTCTTGTGTGTTGCATTTTTCTTGATACATTGGTGCTTGGGTGGCGGACGCCTCTTTTGTGTCAATTGTAAGAGTTAGGTTTTTCTTATATGAAGTGTTAAAGGTCCAAGAGTGGAATATGCTCTTGGGTTGTTAAGACTACATTAACATTTGTCTAACTATCTATCTTGTATCTTGTTTTAGTTTCGGCTTCTTGTGTTGTTAATGTAACCTGTTTGTTCTTGTTGTTATTGTAATATTGTGGACCTTCATCTTGTTTTGCTAAAATTGTTGTTGGCTGGCTATTTTAGTGTATTAACACCTTGTATCCTCTTCTTTTTTGTTCTAGATAGTGAATCCGAGAGAGGTCCCCATTTGGTCCACAATTTGTTGTGATTTGTGGACTATTTTGGTTATGATTTTGTGTTCCCTTGTTTGTTCCATATCATTTGGTATCAGAGCAAGGCTGGTTTTTTGTAACGCCCCAATTTTCTAAACCAAAATGCTACACGGTGCTCATGACCCCGAAGGATCACAAGCTAACCCATGACTGATATCTGTACCTATAAACTGCATAATATCTCATAAAATATGTGGAAACATGAACTGTAAGGCCATAAGGTTCAATACTAATACATATTTGAAAAATATGGTATAATAATACCAAAAAGGAACATAAATACTAAAGTCTGAACATCTAATCTGACATCTAGTCTGAAAGCCTCTAACTGAACTGAATAAGGAGTTGATGGGACATGTCCCCAACTAACTCCAACTACTAAAATAAATTGAAAACTGAAATAGAAATGAAATCATCATGTCCTCGAAGGATAAGGACTCAAGTCTAACTTTGACTGCTGATCCTGGAATCTACTGCTGATTTGGAGCTCATGCCTCTGAACCTATGGTGTAACATAAGAGAAAGCACCATAGCGCAAATGCATCAGTATGTCTGAATGTACTGGGTATATGAGTGAGGTAGGCTAAATAAGAAGGATTATATGCATGAAAAATACTGACTGATATGAACATGAGAGTACATACATGTATATATAACTGTAACTGAACTCGTGGAGATACTAACTACTGAGTCTGAATACTGACAACATGAGTGTACTGATAATGAGATTCTGAAAGACTGAGTTTACTTATATTGATATGTAAATCACTAATAAGTGATAGATCTGCTATTGTATTACTGAATACTAAGAGACTGATATTGCATTATTGATAAATGAATGATTGTTTCTGACAGTTCAAATTATGAAGAACTGGTCTAATTAACTTATCTGACAGTCTTGAATCTGAGTACTGATAGCATGAGTTCTAATAACTTTTGTGATGGATAGCATAAGTGACTGTATCTAACAATCCATAAATCTGAAGGAAACTATCTGAGTTCAATTTTATTTCTGAGTTGACTGTATCTGACAGTCCTAATATACTGAAATCTGAAGAACTATCTGAGTTCTTTACTGAGACTGGGTAGCTATAGCTGACAATCTTGAAATCTATAACTGAAATTGTGGGAAGTATTTATCTAACCAACATGCCCCAAATATGCTATAATAGCTAAGTTGGGGTCCATTCTCTGCCCCAACTAGAGGGGTATCAATACCGCGCCACTGGTAAGGATAGCTGTGCGAACCCTATACTGGCAGGTACTTAATGAGAAGGTGGGAACCCTAAACTGATGAGTTAAGCCACCTCATTAACCCTAATTTGATGGGTTAAGATGTCTCAACCTACGCTAGCTACATAGTTCTAGAACACAAGGATGACTACTAAGAATCACACCCTGAACTGGCAGGTAAGTTCCCATCCTTGGGTTCACTCGGTGCTAACTTCTACTCCCATCTAAAGGACACTAAACTGAATAACTAAGCTGAACTGAATAACTGAACTGAACTAATTAGCTAAACTGATACTGATTAACTGGACTGATACTAGTGGTATTGTTTAGCAGAGCTAAACTAAGTTTACTAGATTCCAATGACTGACGAAATGTACCAAGTTCTGAGGACTAGTTGAGAGTAATGAAGGTACTGAGATAGACTGTGAATACTGAGGTTGCTGAGGTTACTGAGATTACTGAGATTACTGGACTACTGATATTACTGAGATTTCTGAGTTTTCCTGAGTCACATGACTGACTGAATTCTATAGATCATGGCTTGACTGAGAGTATCATGAAAACATGACATGGCTCTAGGCACACAACTATATTTTTTGTGTACAAGTACCCCCAGGACTCGATGGAAGGAAACTGACACAACTTGAATTTCTTGAGTATACAACCATCAATAAAAATCCATAATACATGAGTGGGGGATTTCAAGAAGTACATGGTCATCATAATATCTATCATGAATAGGAATGCTTATAATCAAGTCATAAATCTCATATTCTAATATCATGGGCATTCCAACAACATATACTATTCATAGCAATCGCATGGAAACCATTCAAGCGTAAGGGAACGGCAACATGTAATGTTTAGTTCATATTGTAATGATTTGGGGATATTAAACTTCATGTATTTATTCAACATCTCAAACGTGGTAGGAAAAGCATGGATATAATTCGCATACATAATTCATATCTTCATCATCATACATACTTTATGCCACTACCATAAGAATACATAATTAGCATGGAAATTCATATTGTAGTGTATAGCTAACATGGACTTGTCATGTGAATATCATGGAATCATGTAAATAGGAATTTCTAGCATCCTAGGCATTTTATCAAACACCTTGCATGTATTCTTTAAGGCATAGGTGGATTTTATTCTTGCATTATATTAAACCACCCAAAGTTCATGATTTTCAACCAACAACCATGTATATTTCATGAAAACATCCTTAGATATCATCTTGAAACTTAAACATCCATCATCAACGTGTACATATTCATATCACCACAAAAAGTTTACAAAACAACATTTAAAAGCATGATTCTTGAGCTCTATGAATGAATTGAATCCATAGATGAACACTACGCATACCTTGAAAGGGAGGTTCTTGATGATTGATGGAGGAATTTCCTTGAAATTTGATCTTCAAGCTTGATTGTGCAACCCTAGTTATTTTTCTCCTATGGTCCTCTTGGATGATGAGCTTTGAGATGTTAATAGGATTGTAATGTGTTTAGAAGCTATATATTTCGTAGGGTTAGGTTTAGGGATGTGTAAGGAGTGTTAAAAGACTTAATTACCCTTAAAATGACTCAAAACAGAGTGTTTTTGCTATTGGAACTGACTTACGCAGCACCTAACCAATCGCCTAAGTTTGGTTGGGCGGCGCCGAACCAATCGCCTATCCTTACTGTCTCTCACGAAAATGGGCATAACTTTTTGCTCAAGTATTGGATTAAGCCGAAATTAATATCGTTGAAAAGCTAATTCAATTATTTACAATGTGGTGGGTTGAAATATGCAGAAATACCACATTTACATCAAGTTATACTCATTCAAAGATGACCCTTACAAAATCAAATACTAAAACTTGATGGATTCAAAAACTCTTAGCTTGTATTACCTTAAGTGACTCATATGAACATGCTTAATGTATCATAAGCTATCTTATCACTAGGATACTCATTATAAGTCATGCATTAAAATGCTACTCACAGGATAGGAGGTTTCATACGTAGGAAAAATGGTTCGTCTCCTAGCTTAGAAACATACGGGGTATTACATTTTTGTTCCCACAAAGCCTCTTGGGTTTGATTAGTCAAAAAAAAAGTTGATAAAAACTGAAAAATTCTTGAAAATAGCAATCTATCCATTTTTGTGTTCTTGGCCAAAAATTGTGTTGTGTTGTTATCTTGGCTGAGATTTTCTTATTTTTCTTGACTAGATCCTGTAGTGCTTTTGTTTGTCTAGTGTGTTTCTAGTGTTGGTTCTTTCTCACCAACACTAAAAGTGTCTAGATCTAAAGGTTGAGCTTATAATATTGACATTATTTTTGTGCACTTGAAGTACTCATGTGTTATCCTTATTGTTGAAGGTTGGTGTTGTTGTTGTTGAGTTATTGAGCTTGACCTTGTGTTATTGTTGTGAATTGGTGGCTTAAGAACTTCTTGTTGAAGTTTCTGTTGAAAGGTGGAACTTGACAAAGTGTTGATTGAAGTGTGAGACCAACTTGAACCTTAGACTCCAAGATTCAAAAGTTTGTGTTCTTGGTGTTCTTCACTAATCTTCATCTTTTATTGAAAAAAAGTGGATGTTAGATCTAAGAGGGTGAAGGAAGGAGGTGTAGTCTTTGTTAGTCATCAAAGACTTTTACCACCACTTCCAACCACTCAAAGACTTTACAACCCTTTTTCTAACCAACTTCTATATTTTGAGGGCCTTGTATTAAGGGAAAATACGACAAAATTCCAAGTCTTGAAACTTGAGTTGAAAAAGAGTTCCAAGACTTATTCTTTCCCTCCTAAAACAATTCCACCAATCCAGATCAAAAATTGGTCAAGACTTGAACCTTGGACAATAAAACTTGACAAAACCATGACCAATTGAGGGTTGCCACATCATCATATTTTTATTGTTCACTGATAATTTTTAAGCTCAAATTTTAGATTTTTTAGTTTCATTTTATTGTTTCTTTAGTTTCATTTGTTGATTCCATTACTAACGTACAAGATAGTACTAGAATATAAGTTAGTTTTGAAACTGTTCTTCGTGTATATGTTCCTTTGTGTGTCTTATTCGTTTGACTCGTTGTAATACTTGGTCTACCTCTCAATGCCTCATGGAGTACAAGCAAGGTTACAACACTTGTGAGATCAAAGTGTGAAAAATCCGAGAGACAAAACAATAGAGAGGGAGTGTGAGGAGTACAACTAACTTGTTTGTTGTTTTGTAGGTAACTTTTGGCCATAATGGAAACCATTTTGGCCCTCCTTGATTCTTTGTCCCGAGACCTTTCTAGGGCAAATGTGGGTCTTGAAAAAATTAATTCGGATGTGGTAACTATGAGTGAGAGGTTGGATCGAATGGAGAGTCGAAGGAATTCTCGTGCTTTTACACCCGAAAATTTACTTCCAATGACCAATCCTCCAAGACCACCACATAATTCCACAATCCAAGCTCCAAATAGCCTTTAAAACCCATAACAAGATAGACCACTTCCCCCACAAGTTGATCAAGTCCAACAAGGAGGACTTGGAAGCGAATTTTCTCCCATCCAAACTCCACAACCAAAACCCCACTTAACCAAAGTAAGCCTCTCAACCGAAGCTCCACTACACAAAACCCGACATGTCCATATAGAGGAGAATGGTAGAAAGGAACATAAAGGATATGGGTTCTATGACAATGCTTGTATGATGGTAGGAGACTTGTTTCGGATGAGATTGAAGACAAGGCTCAAAATGGAGAGGAAGCCGAGGTTCAAAATGAATATGTTAGTCAAGACTTGTTCTCAATGTATCCTTGGGTTCCCTTTGTTTTTTTATGGACTATTTTGTACACTTTCTTGATGTTTTGCAGACTGTTTTGGGTGGTTTCTTTTGGAGGGCCAATTGCACTAGGAGAAGCCGTGAATTTGTGGTCAAATTCCTCTCAAGATGTAAATGATGATACGAGTATGATCATGATCATAGATACTTTTTGAGTATTTTGAATACCACCTAAAGAGTGCACAAGTCTAAGTGTGAAGAAGGCCTAAAACCATCCCAAGCACACTCCATGGGCTGTTTTTGAAGCCCTTTTCATTAAAGGATCTTTTAGTCTTTTATCTTTTATTTTGTAATGTAATATAAATTGAACATTGTAGGGTTTTAGTTGGTAGTTTTTATGAATTTTGAAGAAAATAAAACTCCTCTTAGAGAGAGAGAGAGTCCACAACTGAAAACTAGGGCATAGCATAAGGGTGGATTCTCTTGTGTTGCATTTTACTTGATACGTTGGTGCTTGGGTGGTGGATGCCTTTCTTGTGTCAATTATAAGAGTTAGGTTTTTCTTGTGCGAAGTGTTAAAGGTCCAAGAGTGGAATATGCTCTTGGGTTGTTAAGACTACATCAACTCTTATCTAACTATCTATCTTGTATCTTGTTTTAGTTTTGGCTTCTTGTGTTGTTAATGTAACCATTTGTTCTTGTTGCTATTGTAATATTGTGGAGCTTCATCTTGTGTTGCTAAACTTGTTGTTGGCTGGCTGTTTTGGTGTATTAACACCTTGTATCCTCTTCTTTTTTGTTCTAGATAGTGAATCTGAGAGAGGTCCCCATTTGGTCCACAATTTGTTGTGATTTGTGGACTGTTTTGGGGTGTGATTTCTTTTTTCCTTGCTTGTTCCATATCATTAATTGTAGTCACTTGGAATGTGAATTTCTAGGTTAAAATGATCAAGTGTAGTTACTTGATATGCGTACTACTGAGTTGAAAATGGTTAAGTGTAGTCACATGAAATGTGAATTACTTGAAAATGTGAACTTGTGTTTTGAAAATGGCTAAGCTTAGTAACTTGAAATGTGAATTAGTTAGTTGAAAATGGTTTAGTGCAGTCACTTTAAATGTCAATTAGTTACTTAAAAATGATTATGTGTAGTGACTTGAAATGTGAATTTGTGACTTGAAATTGGTTAAGGTAAGTTACTTGAAATGTGAATTAGTTACTTGAAATGCGAACTAGTGAGTTGAAAATTATTATGTGTAGTGACTTGAAATGTGAATTAGTTACTTGAAAGTGGCTACGTATAGTGACTTGAAATGTGAATTAGTTAGTTGAAAATAGTTAAGTGTAGCCACTTGAAATGTGTACTAGTGAGTTGAAAAATGATTAAGCGTGGCAATTTGAAATGTGAATTACTTGAAAATTTGAACTTATGTTTTGAAAATAGTTAAGTATAGTAACTTGAAATGTGACTTAGTTGATTGACTTCTTCACCATACAAAATTCTAGCTCACCCTCGGATCAGGGGATACCTTAAGTGAGCAGCCTTCTTTGAAGATAGGGAATTTACATAAAACTTCGAAACCATACCCACGGATCTTACATCAGGAAACTCCCAAGCTTGCCGAGGAAGGAACAAAACAGAGAAATACACCGTCCAATAGCTTTTTATGTGCGCGTACCACTTTTGAGTATCTTTGCTTCTAATAGTGAATATACCTAGGTCTTAATTTTTATCTATAAAACAAAATTTTTGATTGTTTTATAATATTTTGAACGTCCACCTTATGAGAAATGATAGAATTTTTGGAAGGAGCTATTTTACAAAATTGTGTTAAACGAGAGTCAAAAAATCAGAACTACCACTTGGAAGCTATTTTTGTAGGACTTTGTTATGGGTACAGCATATCAAAGACCATCCGCTGCCATTTTGTGAAACTTGACCCGACCGTTTGCCTGGAGCCTCTACTATTTCACTGGTCGACCCCAGCACGGTTTAAGAGCCCTAAACAAATTAGCATTAATTTTTTTTCGAAGTTACAACAAATGATGGAGAAATTCTTACCTGTTGGAGGCTTTAATGATTTTTGCGGCAGTGACTCAATTCTCCTCTTTTCTGGTCCTCCCTCATCGTAAGTTAGTTTTGTCAAAATGGTTGGAATTATTTATTTTTCTTTTTTTGTTTCATGGAAGTTTAAAATTGTTTTATTCTTTTTATTGTGAGAGGGAAGACCTCTTTAGTTTTCCAATTCGCAATTAACTCTGCAACTGCAAATGGTGAGCGTAATGTGGTCTTCATTTGCAATCATCGTAAATTGGAGGCTAAACCCCCTTATCTTCCTAGGGTGTATTTACCAATCCTTTTTTATTTCTTCCTAACTGCTTGTTTGGATCGTTGTTACCTATTGTATTCTATTATATTTAAAATCTATTATCCTTATGTAACAATGAAAAGTCCCACATTGTGTAACAACCAATTTGCTGTAATTGTTAAGAAATAAGAAATAAGTGGATGTCTTCCACCCTTTTTCAAATTAGTACAAAGTTGAATTGTAGTATTCAACAATATACAAAAGTGGATTGTATTTGTACAATGTTGACCAATTCTAATTTGTTGAAGGGTAGGTAGAATTGTCTATATAAGGCATGTAAATACTTTAATTTTATAGACACAAAAATATGCAAAACAATACATAATACATAATACTTGCAATTTGTTTTGTTTTTTCTTATGTCATTTCATAACACGTTATTAGCACGAAGCTCTAACCATTTCAAAATTTGAAGGCTAAGTTATGGACAATTTTTAAAGCAATTTGTGCAATTATGAAGACATTTGCTTAATTGATTCTCCTACAGCACACACAATATTTAAAAATGAGAAATATTTTTCTCATTTAAATATGGACAAAATAAATGTTACTACAATTTCTGGTAGTACTAATTTGATTGAAGGCTTTGGAAAAGCCATTATAATTTTGCCTAAGGAAACTAAACTCCTCATAAATAATTCTATGTTTTCTCCTAAGTCTCAGAGAAACTTGTTGATTTTTAAAGATATCCGTGAAAAAAGTTATCATATCAATACAATGGATGAGTTAAATCATGAATATCTTGGTATTACCAAGAATTTCTTTGGGCAGACATGTGTTATAGAAAAGTTTCCTGCTTTATCTTCTAGCTTGTATTAGACAAAAATTAGTGCGGTTGAGGCATATTCTATAGTAAACCAAAAGTTTACAAATTCCAATATTTTTAAACTTTGGTACGATCGGTTGGGACATCTTGGATACATAATGATGAGACAAATTATAGAAAATTCAAATGGGCATCCATTAGAAAACATGAAGGTTCTTTCAAATAATGAATTTTCTTGTACTGCCTGTTATCAAGGCAAGTTAATTGTGAGGCCATCACCAACTAAAGTTGAGATTGAGTCCCATGCGTTCTTAGAACGTATACAAGGGGAGTGGACCTATTCACCTACCCAGTGGGTCATTTCGATATTTTATAGTTTTAATAGATGCTTCTTCTAGATGGTCTTATGTGTGCCTATTATCATCTCACAACTTAGCATTTGCAAAATTATTGGCACAAATAATAAGATTGCGAGAACAATTTCCTGATAATCAGACTAAGTCTATTCATCTTAATAAAGCTGCAGAATTTTCTTCCCAAATATTTAATGATTATTGCTTATAATTGGGATAAAAGTTGAACATCCTGTAGCTCATGTTCACACTCAAAATGGCCTTGCCCAATCATTAATTAAATGTTTCCAATTGATAGCAAGACCATTGCTTATGAAAACTAAGTTGCTCACCTCTATTTGGGGCCATGTTATTTTTCATGATGCGATACTGGTTCGTCTCAGGCCGTCAAATTATCATAAATTTTCTCTGTTATAGCTGGTTTTGGGTCAAGAGCCTAATATATCTCATTTGAGAATTTTTAGTTGTGATGTGTATGTGTCTGTGGCACCACCACAACGCACTAAGATGGGTCCCCAAAGAAGGTTAGGAATATATATTGGGTTTGAATCACCTTCTATTATTCGCTACCTAGAACCATTAACTGGAGATATGTTTACTGCTCGATTTGCAGAGTGTTGGTTTGATGAGACTGTTTTCCCAAAATTAGGGGGAGAATAAAATGAAATCAAAAGAGAAATTTTGGGGAAAAATCCATCACAGTGTCATCTTGATCCACGTGCTTCTATTTGTGAGCAAGAAGTACAGAAGATTTACTTGCAAAAAATTACAAATCAAATGTTGGATGCATTTACAGATTTAAAAAGGATTATAAGATCATACATTCCTGCAGTGAATGTCCCAATACGAATTGAGGTTCCTATAGGACCATCTACTAGTGTCTTGACTAATGAGTCCAAAGCACGCCTGAAGCGTTGTAGACCATTGGGTTCTAATGATCGAAATCCTAGAAAAAGAAAAATAAATGGTCAAGATGACATTATAAAATAATCTCATATGGAAGTTCAAGACTTGAACAATTTCGATACCCCTGAAGGAATCAATAAGCCTGAACCTCAAGAAAATAAGAAATTATTCATAAATACAAGTGATGGTGAAAATAATTTGAATCGATCAAAAATAGTGGTGGACTATGTATTTGCATATAATGTTGAAATGAAAATCATACAAGATAATGCAGATCTCAAACCTCATTCAGTCACAAAATGTCGACAAAGAAATGACTGGCGAAAATGGCAAGAAGCAATTCAACCTGAGTTGAATTCACTTGTTAAGCGTAAAGTTTTTGGACCCATTGTTCAAACACCAAATGGTATTAAACCTGTTGGCTATAAATGGGTATTTGTGCATAAAAGAAATGAGAAAAATAAAATACAAAAATATAAGGTACGCCTCTTTACACAAGGATTTTCACAAAAACCTGGTGTCGATTATAAAGAGACATACTCACCAGTTATGGATGGAATAACATTGCATTATCTCATTAGTTTCACTGTTCATGAGAGAATTGAAATGCATTTGATGGATGTGGTTATAGCCTACCTTTATGGATCCCTTGATAATGAGATATACATCTTTATGGATCCCTTGATAATGAGATATACATGAAATTCCTGAAGGATATAAAATGCACGAGGCACCTCAGGAAATGTATTCAATTAAATTGCAGAGATCATTATATGGTTTGAAGCAATCTAGATGCATGTGGTATAACTGCCTTAGTAAGTATTTATCTAAAGAAGATTATACAAATAATGAAATTTTCCCATGTGTTTTTATAAAGAAAACAACATCAGAGTTTGTTGTACTTGCAATTTATGTTGATGACATAAATCTTGGTGGAACTCCAATAGAGCTTCAAAAGGAAGTTGATTATTTAAAAAAGAAATTTAAGATGAAAGATCTTGGAAGAACAAGATTACGTCTTGGTTTACAAATTAAGCATTTGACAAATGTTATCTTTGTCCATCAATCTACCTATATAGAAAAGGTTTTGAAAAGATTTTATATGGATGGAGCACACCCATTAAGTACTCCAATGGTTGTTTGATCACTTGATGTGACTAAGGATCTATTCCGACCTCAAGAAAAGAACGAGGAAATTCTTGGTCCTGAAGTACCGTATCTTAGTGTAATCGATGCACTAATGTATCTTGCTAACTCTACGAGGCCTAATATAGTATTTTCTGTTAATTTGTTAGCAAGGTATAGTTCTGCTCCTACTCGGAGGCACTGGAATAGAATCAAACACATATTGCGGTATCTAAAAGGGACTACATATATGGAATTATTTTATGCTAAAGATTGCAGTCCCGATCTTGTTGGTTATGCTGATACAGGGTATTTATCCGATCCACACAAAGATCGATCTCAAACAGGCTATGTATTCATATGTGGGGGTACTGCCATATCTTAGAGATCTACAAAGCAGTCTATTGTGGCGACTTCATCAAACCATGCGGAGATAATAGCCATTCATGAAGCAAGCGGAGAATGTTTGTGGTTGAGATCCATGATACATCTCATTTGAGAAAAATGTGGTCTAGAATGCAACAAAGTACCCACTGTTTTGTATGAAGACAATTTAGCATGCATAGCACAATTAAAGGGTGGATTCATAAAAGGATATAGAACGAAGCACATTTTGCCAAAACTTTTCCACACACATGAACTCTAAAAGAATGGTGATATCGACGTGCGACAGGTCCGTTCAAGTGACAATTTAGCAGACTTATTCACCAAAGGATTGCTGACCTCAACATTTGAGAAGATGATATACAAGATTGGGATGCGACATCTTTGAGATATTAAGTGATGTTTTAATCAAGGGGAGTAAATACACACTGCACTCTTTTTTCCTTAGTCAAGGTTTTGTCTCATTGGGTTTTCCTTGATAAAGTTTTTAATGAGGCAGTTGAAAAATAAAATGTGTATTACAAGATATGAATTATTAAAGTTTCTTTTTATTTTGTGTTAGACATCCAAGGGGGAGTGTTAAGAAATAAGAAATAAGTGGATGTCTTCCACCTTTTTTCAAATTTGTACAAAGTTGAATTGTAGTATTCAACAATATACAAAAGTGGATTGTATTTGTACAATGTTGACCAATTCTAATTGGTTGAAGGGTAGGTAGAATTGTCTATTAAGGCACGTAAATACTTTCATTTTATGGACACAAAAATATACAAAACAATACATAATACTTGCAATTTGTTTTCTTTGTTTCTTCCGTTATTTTATAACAGTAATTGCATTGCTACCTTATCTTTTTTTCTCATTTTATCTTTTTTTTATTATTTAATAATTTATTTTCATCTTTTATCTCACCTTTTTATAGTTACTCTACCATGTACGGAACTGTTTTTGTAGGTTTATCTTCAAATTATTTATGTATGACATTATGTAATGACAAAAATGATGCAATATACAAACATTGTATTCATTAAAACAATAAAGTAGGATACATTATGAAACACTATTTAACAACAATCCAAACAGATTAAGTTTGTTTTGGCAAAAATAATTTCCCAAAACAAACGGCTGATGAGATGATTTTCAGGGAATTGATCCATCCTCCGATGTTATTCACCGTATTCACATGAAGTAAGCATATATTTCTACTTTGCTATTGGGCTAATAGTTACTGCTTATCTAATTTGCAAAAAATTATTATGGGGTTTTCAATGTGTGTTAAGTTAATGATGTAGGTATATAGACGCCGAGGAAGGAATTAAGAAATACTTTGCTGCATTCCATATGCATGATCCTGCTCCTGCTTCAGTTATTATTGACGATTTTGCTGACTTTTTTGATCAGGGGTACTTGATTTCTAGCCAATCCCTCCCCCGTGAAACCAATTTTTGTCTATTATGTGTCAGTATCATTATTATGTCTAATTCTTTTTCAGAAACTGCCAAGAGAGATACAATAATACTCGAGGAAAGGATTTGGCGATGGTTCGGATATTAGCCTTATGTCGTAATGCCATTTTGTATGCTAAGTTAGCAAACTTCTCTTGAATATTAATAATTTGATGCACCTTTCCAGTGCTGAAATCTCCATACCCCCTTAGTAAAAAGGGGCCATGTCAGCTTCTACTCTCTGATACTCATAATGGCGACTACCCAAGGTTGCTATACCTTTACAAGAGATGGGTCTCCTCTATCTACACAATCAAAGGTAACTTCGCTACTCTTCTTGTTGATTTTTAGGTAATGCTTGTGTTTTGTTTGTTGGAGTTACGTTGCTTTCTATGTACCTTTAGTTCTACCGTCTTTGAAATATTTTATTCTTCATATGGAAGGGGATGACTCTAGATCATATCTTATTAGGAGTTTGGGTGTTGCCAAATCTGCAAGAATTAAACTTGCAAAATGCTCAATAGGTCTTCAGTGTTAGGTTTATGAAGGTATTACAGAAGATGAAGAGTAATCAGATTAATAAGTATTTTCTCTCATAGAGGTTTATTATTATTGTACATCACACGGATTCGGTATGTCTATCTTCAAATTTTGGTCATGTTAGCTCTTACATTAACTTCTTTGGAGATCCAAAGAAAATTATATTTCATTTGAGTTTTATATGCTGGGCAGTATCTATTCAGAAAATGATAATGTCGTCTTTATTCAGTCTCTGATAATATTACTAGTCTCAGCATATAAAACCCTATTGGTGAATGTCAATAGGGTATGAGCAATTTTGGAAGAAGGATAAATACTCATGTTGAAGTTCAATTTTGGAAGAAGGATAAATACTCATGTTGAATTTCTGTAACTTGTACGTGCCTTGGAACAATTATAGTTTAAATATCAAGGGTCACTCATATTCACTACTGAGATTGGGGCCAAACTGATAGCAGTGAGAGTGCCTATTAAAGTCGTGAACATCTTATTCCACATCTTGTTTCACTCAAACTCATCTGAGGACTTCAAATATTCTTTCTTGCAATGGCAGACACTGTAAAGAAAAAAAAAGGGAAAAGTAATTGTTTTTTCATTTGCTTGCTCAGTACTCGCAGATCAGACTTTATGCGTTTATTCTGTCCATGTTTTAACAAAGTATTTCCCTTTCACTTTAACACAAATGACTACTGTTGTTATTTTCAGAATTAATGTCTACTTCAATCAAATGGCACCATAAACAAATGGAACGATAAAATTATCAGACAATCCACTTCTTCACTACTTAAAATTGCCTATTCGACAACAGTGATTTTCTGAATGCACTTTGGAAAAGTTTCATTCCCAAGAAAATAGGAGAGACAAATCACTCTTATGATGACAAGTGTAAGCACAACAAAAAGTTTATTTTAAAAAATTAAATATTGGAGAAAAAAAAAGGAAAAAAAATTATAATGAAATAAAAAAAGTGATTCAAAATCAATAGATTTAAAGGGATAATTACATGCTTAGCAATCATAAACTCCTAATTATTATGTTTAGCCTAAGTTTAAATTAATTACAATTCGTAGCCTCTCTTGACAATTAAATATAATTCATAGCCTGTTTCCTTTATTTTCTCTCTTAATTTTCTTTCTTTCCTTTTCAGTTTTTTTTCTTCTTTTTTCTCTTTTCATTTTTTTTTCATTTTTTTTGTCATTTTACCTTTTCTATTTATTTTTTCTTCATTTTTTTTATTCCATTGTTTTTCCTTTTATCCTTTTCATTTTTTTCTCGTTTTTTTATATTTTTCTCTTTTTTTGTTTTCCTTTTTTTCATCGATTTTATTTTTTTATTTCTTTTTTCTTTGTAGAATTTTAATTTTGTTTTCGTTCTTGTTTTGTTTTTTTGTTTTTTGATTTTTTTTATATTTTTTATTTTTTCTGATTTTTTGTTGTTCTTATCGTGTTTTATATTTATTATTATTGTTTTATATATTTTAAATAATTTTATTATTTTATTTTAATAGTTTGGTTGTGAATATAATTTATCATTTATATTTGTAATTAAATAAATACATGGATTAATTATGTTTACTTGAGTCTAAAATATATAAATATAAAATTTGTTATTCTATGCAAATGTATCGTTAGTATTTGTATGTCAAGTTTATCATATGTATTTGTATATAAACAAGTACTATCATTTATATGTGATGATTCAAGTTGTATAAAAATGTATCATTTGGTACAAACGTAACATTTGTATTTGTATAATTTAACATTTATATTTTTATAATTTATCATTTATATTTGTATTGTTCGGTTTGAATTAATAAAATACAATTTGTATCAATGAATATGAATACAAGTATTCATAGAAAGAAAAATAATAAAAAAATTTAAATTATTTAAAAATATAAATAATGTTATCAACTACAAATTTAAATACAAACAAGTTAAACAAGTGAAATTACAAATACAAATATAATATGTGGTCAATCTACAAATACAAATACAAAATAATTCTTTTAAAATACAAGTGCATCAACGAAAATAGAATACAAATACAGATAAAATGAAATCACAAAATACAAATACAATATGCGGTCAACTATAAGATACAAATAAAAAAATAGTTCTTTAGAATATAAGTGCAAATTGTATAAAGTATAAATGATAATGAAAATTATAAAGAGTAAATACATAATTACCCCACTGATGTTGGCCGAGATTTTTAAAAAGACACCTAAACTTTGAATTCGACCTATTACCCCACAATTCTTACTTAATCCGTTGCAAACACACCATTTTGACCCTCTGCGTGTATACATGCGCCACAGACGCGTGAAAGGGCTCGAATTTGACTTTTTTGACCAATCAAAAGTTGCCACGTGTAAAATAATTGATATATAATTTATATTTAAAAAAATAATATTTATTTATTTTATAAAATTATCCCTACCCCTCTCCGCGCCGCCCCCCAACCCACCTACTCTTTCTTCTTCAACTCAATTCACCATTAATCTTCCATTGAAGTTTTTTTTTTTTTTTTAAAAAAAGTCATTCATTAAAGCTCCATTTTACAATTAAATCATATCATTTAACTACCCACCATTTCTTCTTCAACACAATGTCTTCTTCAACACCATTAAAGCTCTTCAACACAATGTCACCATTAAAGCTCCTCCATTGAAGCTTTTTTTTTTTTTTAAATCATATCATTAAAGCTCTATTTTTCAGTTAAATCATATCATTTAACTATCTTTAAAACTCAATTCAATCATAAAACTTTCAATTCAATCATAAAACTATTCTTTGAAGTGATTTGAACCAAAAAAAAAGAATGGGAATGCATGCTGACGGAGTGTGAGAGGGAGTTGGGGGTTAAGGGGGAGATGCTAATAGGGGTGGGGGTGTTGGACGAGGGGTGGGGGTTGAGGGGAGCTGCTGACGTTGGGGAGGGGAGAGGTACTGAATGGGAGCCCCAAATATTGAGTGACCAAGTTCTCGATTCTTGATGTCTGATCTGATCCAAGATTCTTTCATTTTATCGGGTCTTTTTTGTTAGCTGAAGTACATAGGCTAGTTAGCATTTCACTCCTTTTGAAGCCTTTGAGGCACCTTGTAGTTATGCTTGTGAAAAATATCATGCCCAGCCTTCACAACTCCATCATTCCTTGTTTGATGATACTCTTAAATATGGATATTGTAATGTCACTGTTTATTAATTTTCTCCAGGTGGATTCTAGGCCGTTAAAACTTACAAACCCGTGTTCCCTTTATCTATTGCTATATTAGCTAGAAAATTTTCTACCATGTTTCCTTATCTTAGTATGTGTTGAAATATGTATGCCTTATTTTCTAATTATGACTCTATTTCATCCGTCTTATTTGCAATCCTCCAAGGACATGCCCATTTCTTTTGCATAACCTTGTATATGAGTAGTAAATTAGTTTGAAAAATAACATGACTATATGCTGCATTATTGTATTGTTTGTTGGCTTGTAGAAAAGCTATTATTTCTTCTTGTGTACTTTTTGTGTCCTTTATCTTTCTGCACTATACATACAATAAGTCACCTTTCTCATTGCAATAAGTCACCTTTCTCATCCCTTACATAGAAAGCATAGGAACTAGGTACAGGATTTTCTTTTGAAACCTTATCAGTACTGTATTTAACCTAACTAGCTGGAGAAAATTCCCATAAAACCTTTACAATCTTTAAAGTAGGTGTGGATTCCTCCAGTTCCTTCAATATATTTCTCAAATTGTTTGCAAAGTTCCTTCTTGGTTTTCTCACCTTTAGCAACATTAGAATGTTTCTGGTAACATTATGAATAATCTTTTGTTGTGATGTGATCTTCCCCCCATACTTACTGTGATTCCTTCTTTTTCATGTCTCCTAAATTCCAATGCTTGGTATATCATTATAATATGACTATGTCTTTTTTTATCTCTGCACTCCACCACTGCATTATAACTTCTCTTAAAAGAAGTCCATCTAAGTTTATTCCTGCACAATTAAATAAATAAGACCAAGTCCTGTCCGCAAAATAGTATCTTAGAAATACATGACACAGTCTCCTAGCTTGGATTCTCACAACACCAGCATGTAGATGGTTCTTCATAGCCCTATCTTCTCACCCTATCATCCACTGGTATCATAAATTTTCAAGCCCTCCATATAAGGAATGCTATTTTGAAAGGCAAACCTTTCACCCATATTTTCTTATAAATGCTATTTGGCTAACTTTTAGTTCTGACATACTCCCAAGCAGATTTGACTCTGAACTCCCCCTTCGTCCATCTTGGTTTATCTCTCCCCTTTCCTACCTCCGGAGCTCTAATATTAATCAGTATATGGTTAAAATACTCTTTTGGTAGAATATCTCTTAGAACTTCTTCATCCCATTCTCTCTTTTTGGCTAATTCACTAACATACTGATATCTCTGGTCCCATGTAAAATCCTCACAGTGGTGGTATACAATTCACCTAATTCAGTCCAATCATCATACCATACCAGTGCAATTCTCCCTTATGTTTCTATCTAATTTGGTGTTTTATTAAATCCCTTTCTTGTATCCTTTTTTCCCATACCTAAGAACAATTATTTCTTGACTTCCAAACCACTTGATTATGACTAACCTTTTTGCAATATTTATGGTTCATATATTCACTCTAAATTGATAATTTGGTCCCAAAATTCCACCAAGGTTTCCAAAACAGTGCCATTAACACAGACTGCAATCATCTAAAACCCAAACCTCTCTCAATCTCTGATAAACGTAAGTTTTTTCATTTGGTCCAGTGCCTCCCCCTTCCTCTATGCAACTACTCTAAAAGAATTGAGCCATAATCTTATGGATGTGATTCAACACAGTCAGAGGAGGATCCATGACTGGTAAACACGATATTGAGATATTTTGCACTATATGTTTGATTAGAACAACTCTACACCCATAGGATAGTAATTTTTCTTTTCATCTCTAGAGTTTTGCACCGATCTTGTGAATCAACTATTGATAATAAGCTTTCTACTTCTACTTGTAAAAAATAGGGCAACCAAGTAAGTAAAAGAAAACTCCTTCCTAAGTATCCCTGTTGTCGCTTCTATCATAATCACTTCCCCTTTTACTACACTGTGGTGTAAATAAATAACACTTTTTTCTTATTTACCTTTTTTCCTTATACCTTCTCATATTTCTCCAAAGTCGTGGCTATAAGCTGCATAGTTCTCACCTCTACTTTGTATAAAATAATTATATCATCAGCAAATACAACATGATTGATCATTGGACTTTTCTTAGTCATTTTGAATTTTTTGAACTCCTTCCTTGTCATTAGTTTATTTAAAGCCGACAAAACTTCTGTTGCAATAATGAACAAGGCAAGAGAAAAGAGATAACGTTATTTGATCTCTCTAGAAGACTTGAAAAAGCCTTTAGGTTGCCTATTTAGTAAGATAGAATACCAATTATTGCTAATCAATATGAAAATAATGTCAATGATTCTTTCTCCCAATCCAATCTTCCTTAATACCATCATCAGAAACACTTATTACACCCATTCGTAGGCTTTTAACATATCTAACTTAATGAAAATATTGGGAGGTTTACCCCTTTCCCTTTTTTCAGTGATTATCTCCTGCACCAATAAAAGATTTTCAGCAATGTTCCCCCCAAACAAATCCCGCCTGTTCAGTTGAAATAATACTAGGTAGAACCCTCTTGATTCTCTCATGAATAATTCTTGAGAAAATCTTATTGACAAAATTACTGAGGTATATGGGTCTAAGGTCTGAGAAGGTACTAATATTTGCCTTCTTATGAAGGAATATCAGATTTGTATGAATAATAAATCTTGAAGATTTTATCCACAATAGAAAGCCTTCACCATGTTGTATATATCTTTTCCTATTATATCCCATGCTTTCTGAATAAAAGCTTCTGTTATGCCATTAGGTGCTCCAACATTACATTTATTCAGGACCATGAATGCATTGTTAACCTTTTCTTTCTTAGGAATTTGTTGTAAGTCCCTATTTTGGTCCCACAGATAACATTTGGCAGGTCTTTAAGCTTATCAAAATTATTCACTTTCTCCTTCTTAGTGAATTGTCTTTTATAGAATTCAATTGCTGCTTTTGCTATTTATTCTTGCTCCCCTAACCAGCTTCTTTCTTCCTTCTGAATTATTATTACCCTTAGCTTGCTTCTTCTCTCATTAACCACTATATGAAAAAACTTGGTATTTATTTTTCCATCTTTAAATCATTTCATCCCTGTTTTTTGTTTTAGAAATTCTTCCTCAAAACGTAAATATCTAGTTAACTTATCTTGTTCTTTGTGAAACTGTTCTCTATTCTCTCTTGCAGGATCTTTCTTAAATTTTAACTCCATTACCTTTATGGTATCTTTCAGTGTTGCCACCTCTTACAAAAATTCCCAAAGGTCTCCCTACTCCATTGTGTAAGAGTCTTCTTCACCTTCTTCATATTATATTGGAATACAGTAAATGAGTTTCCTTCAAAGTTTGCCTTCCAATTTTGTCTAAACACCTCCTTAAAAGAATTCTCTTTAAATAAAAAATTTAGAAATCTGAAAGTCTTGATCACTTTCTCACTGTTGTTTGTAATGTTGAAGAGTAGGGCATGTCTGGGCTACTTTTGACCAAATGCCCAACTTTCATTATTAGAAAAGAGCTGATTATCTTTTCATTACATAATACTCTATTTAATCTCTTGAAAATGCAATCCTATCCTTTTTACTATTTCACCCAGTATACTTGCTCCGCTTATATCCCATGTCTTCTATTAAACATACATTTATGCAATGGTTGAAGTCCCTCACCTCAGCATCTGTGACTGGTAGGCCTCTCAGTTTCTGTTTACCATTGTTGATTACATTGAAATCTCTACCTACTAACCATAGTATCTACACAGTGTTAGCACCTTCTTCAATGATTCCCATAATTGCCATCTTTTCTCCTGTGTATATTTTTCATATACTAAAGTTAAAAGCATTTTTACTCTTTGGTTCTGATTAGTTAATTATAGGTTCAATTGCTATTACTCATTCTTAATTATATGAAACTCAAAGATTTCATCTGTAAATGCTCATATCTTTCCATTGGTATTAGAAACAGAATATTCAAGTTCCAATTTTCTATTATGCAGTTTCAGTCCACTTGTAGCTTGAAATGGTTCTATAAGCCCCACAAAGTAAAACTGATGTTTCTTATGCATATTGATTAATCTGGTGAATGCCTTCTATTTATTCACTGATCTAATGTTTCAAACTATGAAATTTATCATTGATTATTTTTAGTTGTTGCGCCCCTTGTAACTCTTCATAGCGTCTGTGTGGATTTTTTAATCTGCACCTATCTTCCTTTTTTTCTTGCCTTGACTTTCCTTTATCTTGTCAATTTCTTTGGGATATAAGTCTCCCAATTTGGCTACATAATTAATATTTTTCTCTAAATTCATTGTGTCTATGTCATTCTCACTACTCATTCTTTTTTATATTGATTGGAATCATCCTTTACTGCTAGGGGAAGTTCTCTTTCATTGTCAACTTTTAATAATACTAGTTCACCTATCTTCCATTCCTGCTTATCCATTATTTTTGTTGTTATTTGCCTGTCAGCTACCTCGTTATCCATTTTTTTTTTTTGCTTTCCTCCTTCTTCTTTTCTATTTCATCACTGAAGCTTTAGCTGAGAAGTTTTTCTTGTGAAAACTATTAGTTACCTTCCTTGGTGGATTCTTTTTGCTTTTTTTTTTCTTCATATTTGTCTTGATCTTTATTGTCTTCTCCTATCTCTTAATACATCAAATGAGTTTTCATCCTTATGATTTACTTTCCTTTCAATATGACTATATTTGTCTTTTCTTTATTTATTTTTTCTTCTTTTCATTCATTCCAATTTATTATGATTATTCCCCACTATCTTATCAATTGCCAAAACTTTCCTCTAGTTTGTATCTGATTCTATTTGTCGTTCTTCTTTTTGTTCTTGTACATGTTTTTCTTTCAGTAGTTCAGGATGTATTATCTAATATATAGTTCCATCATGTCCTTGTGGACAACATTCCATGCAAATTCTGTGCATATAGTCATACTGAATCTTAATCAACTTTGACTTGATTTCCCTAGTGACACTATATTCTTCATTAATTCTCACTCTTTGCGGCAACTTTACCACTAGATCCACTTACACCTTAACCTTAGCACAACTTGGTCATATTTAATTTCTAGTTGCTAAGTCTACTGTCAATGGCTTTCTAACTATAGATTCAATGGAGAAAATTGCTTTGTTTGCAAAATAAAATGGAAGGGAGGTCAAGTAGTGAGATTCATACAACTCTTATTGTTGTTTCTACATCTAGTTCAAACCACGGATCCTATCTTAGAGTCCTCATCTGCCGGTACATCTCTCTCGCCTTTACATTGAATCCAGATGTCAATTGTAATTGCAGATAATCCTCCAGGTTAGTCAACCTAATTAATATATACCTATCCCAATACCCCTATCGTGCACTCACTTTTAATGCCACATTGTCCTAGGATATTCTTCCTTAGTTCTTTTATATCTGGCTTGCCATATGAGAACTTCCCAACAATTTCATATTGAAAATTTTATTTCACGATCAAAGCCTTTACTTTTGATGTTTTCACATGATGTTTAGTTCTCCATGCAACATAACAACATGTTTTGGTGGTATTATTGGTACAAAGGGGTTGGGTTTGGGTTTAAGCAAATTGGAAAAGTTAAGGATACTTTGGTCCTGTGCTATGAGAGATTCGGGAATAAGGTTATTTTTCTTAGGTAATGGAGAGAATTCCTCCGACGGGATAGCCCCACCGACAATGGTAGTAGCCAATATTAGGGTTAGGGTTTAGAGATCCCACTTAGTTATCAATGACTGATTAATACACTTGTTTCATTTTCAATGGTTGGGACCAAATGAAATACCAAATTGTATATGTTGCTTTACTAAGTATTTACTAAATGATTTTTCTCATTGATTTTTCTTGTAATATTTTTTTGATTTACTCAATTGCAATGGAACCATAAATATTTATTTTTTATAATAACACTATTTTTATTACTTAAATTAATTGTTTACAAATTTTAATAAATGACATGTTTTACATAACATTTTTTTCGGAATGACTCTTTGGTCATAATAATCTTTCATATGTAAGTTTCTTAATTATAAATGATTTTGCTCTTGATTGATTTTTCTTGTAATACTTCTTTGATTTACTCAATTTTAATGAAAACATAAGTACTTTTTCTTTAAAATATTTCTATGATTTTAGGCCTATTTTTTATTAACTCAATTTTTGTAAAATCATAATATTTATTTTTCTATAATATTATTATTTATATTATTTAAATAATTGCATAAATATTTTAAGAGATGACGTCTTTTCATAATAATTTTTATTTTGGAATGATTTTTTTTTATCAAACTTAGTTATTTTTTTACCATAATATGGAATAACTATAAATTAATTGGTAATCAACAAATTAATTTTTTTTTGTAGATGCTAGTTCTCAAGATGTCACTAGGCATAACCTCATGCTAGACTACTCTCCTTTACTATATATATGGATAGATTATTATTTATATTATTTAAATATTTTAAGAGATGAAATCTTTTTCATAATAATTTTTATTATAAAATGATTTTTTGGTCAAACTTAGTTATTTTTTACCACATTATGAAATAAATATGGTACTATGAATTAATTGATAATCAACAAAATATGTTTTTGTTGTAATTGCTAGTTCTCAAGATGTCACTTGACATAACTTCATGCTAACTACTCTCCATTATTGTATATATTTTGGGATGACATCTTTTTTCATAATATTTTTAATTTTCAAATGATTCTTTGGATATAATAATATTTTTCTTATAAGTTGCTTGGCAGATTATTTACTAATTGATTTTTCTCATAGATTTTTCTTATAATATTTTTTTTTTGATTTACTTGATTTTTAAAATACCACTATTTTTATTACTTATATTAGTTGTTTACAACTTTTAATAAATGACATCTTTACATAACATTTTTTTGCAGAATGACTCTTTGGTCGTAATAATCTTTCCTATATAAGTTTCTTGACTATAATTAATTATCCTCTTGATTGATTTTTCTTGTAATACTTCCTATTTACTCAAGTGTAATCTTTTTTTTAA
Organism: Capsicum annuum; assembly: GCF_002878395.1. NCBI lineage: Eukaryota > Viridiplantae > Streptophyta > Magnoliopsida > Solanales > Solanaceae > Capsicum > Capsicum annuum. The sequence continues at coordinate 88,979,299 of NC_061116.1, read as the reverse complement.
AAAAAATATTTTTATTTATTTTAGGGATGCCATCTTTAAAACAAGTATCCTATTTTTTATGAACTCAATTGTTGTAAAATCATTAATATTTATTTTTCTAATATTATTACTTATTTTATTTAAGATAATTATTTACATATTTAGAGAGATGACATTTTTATCAAAATAATTTTTATTTTGGAATAATGTTTTGGTCAAACTAATTAGTTATTTTTTACCACAATATGAAATACATATGGAATAACAATGAATTAATTAGTAACCAATAAAATATATTGTTGTTGTAAATGCCAGTTCTCAAGATGCCACTTGACATAACCCCATGCTAGACTACTCTCCTTTATTATATATTTAGTTATACAGATAAGAAATATATATAGAATAAGTATGAATTAATTAATAATTAAAAACATAAATTTTTGTTATAAATGCTAGTTCTCAAGAAGTCCCTTGGCATAACCTCATGCTAGACTTTTTTTTTTATTTTGCTTAACATCCTCATGCTAGCTCGACTACTCTCCTTTATTATATATAGATTATAATATAGTTTATTTAAATTAATTGCTTATATATTTTAAGAAATGACATCTTTTTCATAATAATTTGTATTTTGGAATGATTTTTGGTCAAACATAGCTATCTTTTACTAAAATATGAAGCAAATATGAATAACTATGAATTAATTAATAATCAATAAAATAATTTTTTATTGTAAATGCTAGTTCTCAATATGCCACTTGGCATAACCTTATGCAAGACTACTCTCCTTTATTGTATATACACATATGAAATCTATATAGAAGGAGTATGAATTAATTAATAATAAACAAAATAGGGTTTTGTTGTAAATGCTAGTCCTCAAAATGCCACTTGGCATAACCTCATACTAGACTATTCTCCTTTATTATATATATAGATATGAAAAAAATATGAAATAACTATGAATTAATTAATAATCAATGAAATATGTTTTTCTGTAAATGCTAGTTCTCAAGATGCCTTTTGATATAACCTCATGCTAGACTACTCTCCTTTATTTTGTATATATATATATATATATATACATATATATATATATATATACATACATACATATGACATAACTATGAATTTATTAACAATCAACAAAATAGGTTTTTGTTGTAAATACTAGCTCTCAAGATGTCACTCGATATAACCTCATGCTAGATTACTCTCTTTTATTATATATAGAGATATGAAATAAATATAAAATAACAATGAATTAAGTAATAATCAACAAAAGAAATTTTTGTTGTAAATGCTAGTTCTCAAGATGCCACTTGGCATTACCTCATGCTAGACTATTCTCCGTTATTAAATATATAGATTATTATTTAAATTATTTAAATCAATTGTTTATATATTTTAAGAGGTGACATATTTTATTCACGATTCAAAAATCAAGGGTCATGATTGCACTTGTCGTGGCAAGCCTTGACAAGTAAACCTACCACCCAAACTGATATGAAATGAAAGATAATACCAAAACCCAAGGCAAAACTCTTAGAATAGAGTCGAACCACATATATATAGCAAAAATGGTAAATACACAGCCAAAGATACCATACAATATTTCAAAATATGGTGTCACAGTATAAGAACTATTAAATACATCTCGAATGTCAAACGATAAAATAATAGTCTAAAAGGATCATAAACTGTCTCTAAAAATACAAAATAAGATAGGTAATAGATAGGAAGAGGTAGTAGTTCAACTATGGATGCATAGGTCAACTGCTACATCGAATAGACTCCTGATATCACCTGAATTATCTATTGCAACGTTGTAGGTGTGAGTATAATTCACTTGTACTCAGTAGGTATCATAGATCGACTGAGTAAAGTAAAAGATAAGCATACAAAATATACACTATGGTCACGTCACCTGAAATCAGAAAATGTCACAAACAGTAGCCCACACCGTCTCTACTATAGTTTTATTACATTCACATATATCACATGCAAATACGACAAGGAAATACAAGTATACAAATATCACACATACAAGTATAAAAGTACATACATATAGACATATATCACGCCAAAGATAATAATACAAAACAGAAAGAGCACAATATATACATATGAAATACAATGAATATGATGAGGATGTTGATAATGATGATGATACGATACGATGAATGAGGTTGTTGCACAACCTCCGTATACACCTATCGAGATATTCTCCTAGGTAGGACCCATGGGGGTTTCGTCAATCCATAAACAATCCAATAACTAATTCAATATCCATAACTTCTCTCCGGCATATGCATCAGCATAAGATTTTTAAAGATATCATATTTTCTGTCAAAAAAGTAGTGTTTTCAGTATTTCCACGGCAGTACCAATGTTTTATGAATAAATTTGATATAAAGATGAAATGCTCACAACCAATCGAATGAAAATCTCCAATTCCAACAATATATCAAGTACGTGAGCCAAAATTCACTCAATAAACCAGTCATCCATGATCCAACATAACCCACATACTAAAAGAGTAAAATATACCATAACATGCCATTTGATACCACATAATTTCCACCATGAATAGCAACTGATTATTCAAATACCAGGCCAATATAATCATATAAGACCCCATACGGTCACACATAATAGGCAATGTCTCAAAACCATCAAATAATAATAATTTAGGCCCCCTTATAGGTACAACACAATAACAACATTATTTTCATGATTAGTTCCCATACCTGTAATGTGAATTTATATCAATATTAACTACCCAGCCCAGTCTGAAGAAAGTTAAGTCATAATCTACCTTGAATGTTGAAAACAATCTAAAAAGGATTCAATCCGGAGCTTTCCCCTCAAGAATGGACCCAGAATCAATTAAAATATATAAATATAGAATCTACACATCAAAAGAAAGCCAATGATACCCATATTGTCCAATTTTGAATCGGGGTCAAAATAGAACCCCCATAATGGTTTTTCAAAAAAAGAAAAAGGTAAAATCATAATTTTAATTTAGAAATATGTTTTCCATACTCATAGAAGTCTATAGCTTAAAACCCATGCAAAAACGAGTTAAAAATGAGTTCAAATCAAAGAAAAACTATTTTCAAGCTTTATCGACAAAACCCCCCCAAACCCATTTTAAAATCACGAATTTGAGTTTGTTTTGAAGATAAAATCGATAGAAGAATGATAATTATAAGATTATAAACTTACCATGAAGGAAATCTTGAAAACTCCTTCGGAATCACCCAAATCCAAGCTCCATAGCCCCCAAAATGGTGAAAATGGGATTCTGATTACCAACTTGGGGTGTAAATCACGAAAAGTAAAATATAAGTTCTTGAAAAATGAGAAAATAAAGTTCTAAATTGATAGGCAATGATTCTACAAGGAAAAAATGCACCAAAATCATTAAAATCGGAGCTTCATGGCTTCCAGAATGTCAAAAATATGAATTTGGATCTTATACTCTGCGATGGTTGCTTAATGGACACTTTGATTACTTAAGCGACCTGGTCAAAAGTTGAAAATGTCGCTTAAGCGGCCAAAAGTTTGCTTTGTGACCACACCTGCACCAGCAATTTCAAAAACTCATTTTTGACCTCCAGAACTCATTCTGAACCCTATAAACGTGGTTCAATAGTGAAATTTGATTGTAAAACACATTTTTGATCCAATGGAATCATCAAATTTATGAAAAAGATCATTATCCCAAAATTGTCCCCCGGGATGCTATTTATACTATTTTCGAATCAAGAATCAAAATGGGATCTAAAAGCTGCGAAACTGAACCAGCTCCGCTACTAACCTAAATTTGATATTCCAAATTCGAAAAAACATCTTTTTCACAAAATTGACCCCTGAGACCTAATTTTACAACTTTTCGAATCAAAGGTCGAAATAAGATATAAATTCCATAAAACCATACCAACTATGTTACCAACTTAAAATTGACTTTTCAAATCTGCTGGCTTTGTTCGTTTTGCCATATGACATATAGATCAATAAATATTAAGCAAAGTAAACTATAAAACATTTATAACAACCAAAAATCACAAACTCGTACAAATCACACCAAAATATATTTGAAACCATACCAATCATCCTTATAATCCAGAAATATCACAAGGCAAACATAAAGAGAGATAAAATAGTCAAATAACATAGAAATAAATAATTCACAAAAATCACCAAAAATCAAGTTGTTACATCATCCACCAATAAAAATCTAGTAAGTCCTCGAACTAATGGCAAGGAAAATACCCGAATCAGTACAAAACTAGGTCTAAGTACCACGCATATTAGACTCAACCTCTCAGGTAGCCTCATTTATAGGTCGATGTCTCCACTGGAGTTTAACCACTGAAATATCTCTAGAACACAACTGTCTAATATCCCTGACTAGAATGGAGACAGGCTTTTTAACAAAACACACCCTCTCATCTAACTGGACTGGATCCAGATAAATGATATAAGACTCATCCAAAATGTAACACCGAAGCATGAAAACATAAAAAATAGATGAACAACTAATAAATCTAGGGGTAATGCTAGCTCATAAGCCACATTCCCAATAGTACGAAGAATATCAAAAGGTCTAATAAATGTGGGGATAAGCTAGCTCCTCTTCCCAAATCTCATCACGACCTTTAAAGAGACACACGAAGGAATACTCGATCACCAACACTAAATCTTAGGGAATGAAGTCTATAATCTGTATAACACTTTTGCCTACTTTGAGTTGCTCAAAGTGTATCCTAAATGACCCAAAATCTATCCAAGGACTCATGAAGAAGATCCATACTTCGAGGTCTAGTCTTAGAAACCTCAAACCAACTAACTGGAGAGTGATAATTCCTACCATACAAAGCCTCGAAAAAAGCCATCTCAATAATGGAATGCTAGCTATTATTATATGAAAACTCTGCCAAAGGTAGATATTTCTCCCACTGACCACCAAAATCTATCACACAAGCTCGGAGCATATCCTTAAAAACCTAAATAGTCCACTTTGATTGACCATCAGTCTGGTGGTGAGAAGCTGTGCTAAGATCAACTCGGGTACCCAACTCCTCCTAAAAAGTATTCCAACATTAATATGTGAACACTAAGCCATAATTTGAGATGATAGATATTGTCATACCATGATACAAATATGGGCCAACATTTCAGCATTAAAGGAAACCTGAACCAAAATAAAATAAGCAAATTTTGTCAATCAATCCATAATGATCCAAATGCTATCAGAACCACAAGAAGTACGAGGCAAACTAGTCACTAAATCCATAGTGATATACTCTCATTTCCCCTCAGGAATGGGTAAACTCTGAAGCAATTTACCAGGACTCAAATGCTCGACCTTCACCTACTGGCAACATAGGCAACGATCTATGAAGTCCACATTCTTCCTTATACCACCCCACCAGTAATTCTTCCTCAAGTTATGATATATTTTAGTCACTCCCGAATGGATGGAATACCTTGAATAATGGGTGTCTTAAAAAATCAATCTAATCCAATCACTCTCTCTCAGTATATAAACTCGCCCTCCAATCCTTAAAACACCATTTGAATAAAGTAAGGCTTTATTTGACTCACCACTCAACACCCTATCTTGAATCACTCTCAACCTAACATCATCACAATATTGATGATGAATCTGTTCCATCAAGAAAGATCTAGCCTCCAAAAATTCGAAAATACACTCAGGTGACAAAATATTAGGCCTAACTATCTGGTTAGCCAAAGATCGAACTTCAAAGGCTAAAGGCCTCTCCTTGGTCAAAAGATGCACCAAGCTTTCCATGCTAGTCGACTTTTGGCTCAAGGCATCCACAACCACATTAACCTTGCTTAGATGATAGAGAATAGTCAGGTCATAATTCTTAAGCAACTCAAGAAAACAAAACTACCCCATGTTAAGATTTTGCTGGGTGAAGAAACATTGAAGGCTACGATAATCTAAAAGACCTCACAATGGACTTAATATAAGTAGTGCCTCTACAACTTTAAAGCAAATACAACCACACATAACTTTAAGTCCTGGGAAGGGTAGTTCCACTCATGGGGTTTCAACTAGCAAAAAGTATATGCAATCACCTTACCTGCCTATATCAATACTACACCAAAACTAAAGCCTGATTCATAAAAAAAGATAGTAAAACCCATGCCCTCGTTGGGCAAAGACAAGATAGGAGCTGATGTTAATAAATTCTTGAACTTTAGAAAGCTCACCTTACAAACATCAAACCACTGAAATAAAATCTTTTTCTGAGTCAACTTGGTTAATGGAGCAACAGTAGATGAAAAACCCTCAATAAATCACTGATACTAACCTACCAAACCAGCAAAACTTTGAATTTCGATTATAAAAGTGGGCCTAACCCAATCACAAACCTCTGTAATCTTAGCCAGATTGACTATAACACCATTCTTAGTCACCACATGACCTAAGTAAGAGAGAAACTCCAACCAAAACTCACATTTAGAGAGACTCCAACCAAAACTCACACTTGGATAACATAGCATTTAACTTTTTATCCCTTAATCTATGAAGCAAAATCTATAAATGTTCCCCATGATCGGTCTTACTCTTAGAATAAACCAAGATATAATCTATAGATACAATAATAAATGAGTTGAGATACTATCAAAATACCCAATTCATTAGCTCCATGAACTTGACTGGGGAGTTGGTCAACTCGAAAGGCATTACCAAGAACTCATAATGAGCATACCAAGTCTAAAAGTTGTCTTTGGAATATCCAAAGCTCTAATGCTCAACTGGTGATACCTGAATCTCAAATCAATCTTCAAAAACACGAAAGAACCTTAAAGTTGATCAAGTAAATCATCAATACAAGGAAGGTAATTCTTATTCTTAACTATCACCTTATTCAACTATTGATAATCAATACACATACGTATATACCCATCCCTTTTCTTGACAAACAAGATAGGTGCACCCAAGGTGATATACTAGATTGGATAAATCCCTTATCCAACAACTCATACAATTGATTCTTCAATTTTTTCAACTCGGCTGGGGCCATCTTATAAGGAGGAATAGAAATTGGTTAGTGCCCAACTCAACATTAATGGTAAAGTCAATATCATAATCTGAAGGAATACTAGGCAAATTTACAGGGAAAACATCCATGAACTCACAGACAAAACAAACAGAATCTAAAGAAAAACGTGACGCAACACTAATATCACGAATATGAGTCGAATAAAAAAATCATCTCCTCTCAACCAAGTGACAAGCCTGAAAGAAATAAATAACTCTTTTGGGACCCAAATAAATCATACCCTTCCAAGCTATCCTTGGCACACTCGATGGATCTAAAGTTATGGTCTTAGCATAATAATTTAGGATAACATAGTAAGGAGCCAACCAATCCATACCCAAAATGATGTTGAACTTTACTATGTCTAAGACAAGTAGATCTACCCAAATCTCATGCCCAACAAAAGTCACAACACAAGATTGGTACACCCGATCCACTACTAAAGAGTCTCCTATAGGGGTAGTACAAAAATAGGCATGGCAAGAGGCTCACTAGCAAAATCAAAACCCAAAGCAAAATACATAAACACATAGAAGCGTACCTCATACTCTAAAATAGTCATGCTGGCATGGAGGCGTACCTCATAATCTAAAACAAGGCAATGCTGGCATAAGAATATATAGACAAGGCATAGAAGCATACCTCATACACTAAAACAGTCATGGAGTCCTGCTCCAGGTGATCAAACTTATCTTTCATCTGATCCCTTAGACTGTAAGGCACGAACCTCTCGAAAAGGCCTAAGAAATTGATCCTAAGTCATCTTAGGATAATCGAGAGGTTTGCAACCAACAAACGACCTCCACCAATATCTAGATGCATTTTTCGACTGATAAGTAGTATAAGCAACCTATGCAACTCAAGCAAACCAAGGGTATACAACGTATCACGATAGTCATTTAAGAACTTATAGGCATCCTCGCCCACAACACCATTGAACTTGGGCAGACCCAAATGAGTGAATCTCATAAACCCTTCTGATCCTCAAAAGACATAATTGTACTCATAATAATAGGAGGCATAGTGAATCTGGTTGGCTAAGACCCTACCTGAGGAACTAACACAGATGGAGGCTAAACTCCTGATCTCAAAATACCATACTCAGAAATAGGCATCGAAAAGAGTGAAACACTATTTAGAATAAAAGGTATGAAAGATCCACATGATAAGGAACAAAACAAGGAAAGTTTCCTAAAGATATCTTGTAGCCTTTTGAATATAGATTCAAACATCTACATATCAATCTAAGACTCTACTAGACACCCTATTCTTACACTGATGAGACCAATGAACCTGGATGCTCTTATAACAATTTATCATAACCTAAAATTCAAAGGTCATGATGGCACTTATCATGACAAGCCTAGATAAGTAAGCCTATCACCCAAACTAATATGAAATTAAAAATAATACCAAAACCCAATGCAAGATTATTAAAATAGATTTGAACCACACATATATAGCAAAAATGGGAAATGTACAACCAAAGATATCATATAATATCCCAAAACCTCGTGTCATAGTGTAAAAACTACTAAATACATCTCAAATGTCAAACGATACAATACTAGTCCAAAAGGATCATAAATTGTCTCTAAAATTACAAAACAAGACAGAAAAATAGATAGGAAGAGGTAATAGGTCAACTATGGATGGATAGGTTCACCACTACCTCGAATAAACTCTTGATATCACCTGAATTAGCTGACATGACCCGAACCTCAGGCTATATCGTATGGGCACCTCAAGTTCACATAAATCGGAAGTCACCCCGATAACCTATTCCAAACATCTCATCATACCATAGGAGTTAAAGGAACTCCACCTCACATAGCGAAATTAATATCATGTCAATATTAGATTCAAAATAATAATAATAACTACGCCCAAGTTCATTGTTGTTCACAATACCTCTATACAAAACCGAAGTCAATAAATATATATGTCGAGACAAGCCCCCGACTATAGCCAAACCAAGTCTTAAAGAGAGTAACCCTAAAGATAAGGACTAAGAGATAAAGGTCTTTTGGATGTAAGAAAGCTCACCACTTCAAGTCAACGCACGAACTGCTTGATCATCTAATCACTGCGTAGAAAAAAAAGAAGATGCTCCGGCTTCTATGTCTCGTGGGGACGTAGCATTCAGAGATGGTTAGCGATTGGAATGCTAGCATGTAACTTAAGGATAAGTGATAAGACAACATTATCAATCAACAACAAATCAATAAATCATATTTTATCACATTAATATGCTTATCCATACATATACATATACCATATATCAATCAAGATATCAAGGTTTATGAATATTCTCAAAAATTCATTCATTAGACATAAGGTAGAGGTATACCACTTCCCACGCTTATGGGTTTATCATGCTTAATACACCAAGGACTTTAGCCATATTTACATTATAATTAGACCTGGGACTTCACCCATGTACATATGTTCAATATACTAAGGACTTTACCCATACACACCATCACTCAACAAGGGACCTAACCCAAACACTTAGGCCATTCAAACAAGGGACTTTACCCACACATATAGGTGGAATTTACCACAAGCCATAGGTGGACCTTACTATAAGCCATAAGTGGACTTTACCACAAGCCTTAGGTGGACTTTACCACAAGCCTCTTCATGAGACGAGGTTCTTTGACCTTAAGAGCTCTTTGTAAGCAACAAACTTTACCTTGCATTTTTATTGGTCAAGGGACTTTACCCTCAAGCCATTATATAAGGCAAGGTACTTTAACCTCAAGACATCACAACAATCATTTGTTGACATTTGGAACTTTACCCTTTTGTCAATGAATCAACACACATTCAATACAATATTTAGGGACTTTAGCCATTTAGCTAATTTCAACACTATACAAGACCTCTGGTTATTATGGGAACCTTCATTGCTCAATCATCTTAATAAGACAATGCATTCACTTATTTCAATTATACAATTCCATTCATGATCATCAAGAACCACACAAGCTATTCACATTTCATTAGCAATCTATTACCACAATCTTACCACACTTGGGTTCTAGGCATAATTCAAGTTCCTTCCCATATTTAGGGACTTCCCTGTACAAACAAAATACTGCAATCTCTGTACACACTGGTAAACTAGTCTGACAAAGCCTCTACTATATAGGACTGAGGAGCCATTAGGACAGATCCCCAACTAAGTCGTACTAAACGGAAATACAAAAACCATCTGTTAATAAGACAAAATTGGAGACACAGGTCCTCGAACCATGAGGACTCACTAACCGCAGAAATATAGATAAAGGTACTCAAAGATCACTGTCGCTGCTGAGACTGAGCACCTGAACCTATATCATGAGAAAATATAGAATACAAAAGAGTATGTGAGTCAGTCCTTGGGAATTTACTAAGTATGTGGGGGTGGATGCAACATTTTAAATAATATCATAAATGTATAAGAAAATCATGTATGCTGATAATAATAACTCTCTTCGCTTGAATTATCTAAAACATTATTTTCGTAAGTAATTAGTAATAACATATGCTTCATAAATCTCATAAATCATTTAACTCAACTCAAACTCTTTGACTCATGACTTAGAGTGACTCGGTAACTCATGGTACTTAGATCATTATAGATGTGGGAGTTTCTTATAACCGACATAACTACACCATGTGAGATACATGGAGTCCAATGTTTTGCCCTCCTAAGGAGAGAACCCCACATTGGCAGGGGTGTCGTACTCTTGCCAGGGAGTACAACCTCAATCTCGTTATCACAATCCCATACTCAGCCTCTAGCCCATAATTATCAACATCATTTCTACGATGGCACGTAGTTTTGGAAAAATACTATATTTCCCTCTTGGTGCTAAATACTCCTCCCAGAGTTAGCTCAGAATGCGTTAGGAAATCCACCTTAATCAATATCAACTCATGGGTAAATTTTAAAGACCAAAATATAAATATATATATATATATATATATATATATATATCTAATCTGCAAATCATAAACATCTTGTGGATTCCTAACCCGACTACAATCAACACAATATTTCTCAACTTCAAGTACATTTGCTTTTCAAATCATTTTCAAATATCAGAGCTTCAAGAAAACATCATAGGACTCATTCTTGATTTTCAATCTCAAATATCGATATATATTCAATAGTTAAATTTCTCATGGAAAGGCATAAGTCATGATACTTTTCTTAAATCGCTTAGAAATCATCAGTACGTAATGATAATATACAACTCATGGAATAAATTCTTAATTTTAGAAACATGATGGTGAAATAATCATAAATATCAAACTTATTCAACTCAAATCTTATAAATCATAAATAAAGAAATTTGGATGTAAACCCACTTGAAAAATCATGTAAATCAATAATAGAGAGTAAATCTTTAGGCATAAGAACAAAAAGAGTGTTCTTGTTCAAGCCCCACATAGCTTGGATTATAATTTTTAGAGATGTAGAAACTTGTTTGTAACTTCTTCCTTACATTTTCGAGCTAAGATATTTGATGACTTTGACTAGGGAGCTTAATTCTTGGACAACTTGGAGAAATCTATGGAAGATCCTTGAATTTCATGGAAGGAGTTTTGATTTTAGAGTTGAGAGAAAACCCTAGTTTTCTAGAAAATTCTTGGAGAAATTGGAGAGAAATAGGAGAGAATGATCATCTCTTCACTATTTTGATGTATATATATAAGGCAACAAGGAGCATAAATGACCAAAATGCCCTTTTAAAAAAGCAAAAATTTGCTGATCGGGGCCTGTGACGGTCGATCTGACGGTCCGTCAGGTCTCCTGATGGTCCACCAGATCGTCCGTCACTCGAGTGCCAAAACTAGAATGTTCTTCCTTGACGTGAAGATCGAAGTGATGGTCTGTCAGGAAACTGATGGACCACCAATTCGTCCATCACTCGAGGGCCAGAAATGAGACATTCGGTCTCGACCTGAAGGACCCCTTGACGGTCCGTCAACTTTTTAATGGTCCACCATCTTGGCCATCACACGGTGACCAGGAAGAGAGGTCACTGCCTTGGCCTGAAGGGACACTTGATGGTCCACCAAGGACCTGACGGTCCGCCAGGTCGACCGTCAGACCTGGGCGATCCGATATTGCTGAGTAAAATGGCTATAACTCCCTCGTCCGAAGTCGGATTTCAATGAAATTAGTATCGATGGAAAGCTTATTCAATGATCTACATGAAAAAAGTAGAAATTAGAGAAATACAGCATGGTTTAAATATCAATCACTTTGGAAGTCATACATATCCACTCAAAAGATGAATTTAGGCTTAAGAAACGATCGGGGTATTATAGAGGATATGAAAACTTATATAGGTCAAGGACTTACGGTTTAAGAAAAGGGAAATAACCAAAAGGTCCTAGGTTAAAATATGGAAAACACACACGTGAAGGGGTACCATGCCTCATCACGGTTTACTTGGCTATAGTAACCTAGGGTATGAGTGGTACCCTAACTAGTACCCAAGGCTTTCCCTAGGTTAACCATACTGGTCAGGGTACTACTAGGCACCCTTGAGTCGTATCCTAAGGGTATGATTCATGACGTAACTTGTATAGACCACCCATAACCAAAATAGTTCAGTCTACGTTAGGTTTCACTTCATACGGTTGGGCAACTTACGACTTGTAAACATGGTTACGACCAAGGTATGACCTTGTCTTGTGGTGGGAAATATACTAACCTAATATACTATCTAGAGTATAAAAGGGGAGGTAATAGTGGGTACGAGTCGTGACCTAGGGTATGACTCAAGTACCCCCAACCGTATCCACTCCAGAGACATCAAAGAGGTTGTTGTCTTCTTCAAGGCTTCAAGTCTAAGTGCTCTAATTATTTCCCACATGGATAGGTAAGTATATATACAAGTTAACACCGTAATATGTACCAAATAAGTCCTTACAAAAGTTGGAAATGACACACAACAAGGACATAACACAAAACACATATCATGATTATTGCCATTCAACTAAAAAATTTGCAAGGCCATATTTTTGGGTGTTTTATTATCTACCGTGCACTGCACTCGTACCTGGATCTACACTAAAAGCCTACATTAGGGGTGAGTACGGTCCACTTGTACTCAGTAGGTATCATAGGCCAACTGAGAAAAGTGAAAATAAGCATACAAAATACACACTAAGGGCACATAACCTACAATCAGAAAATGTCCCAAACGGTAGACCACACTATCTCCACTAATAGTTCTATAATATTCACATATACCACACACAAATATAATAAGGAAATTACAGTATGCAAATATCACATATACAAGTATGGAAAACTGTATGCATAGATAGATATCACATCAAAAACAATAATACAACACAAAACAAGAACAATATATACATTTGAAATGTAATGAATATAATGAGGATAATGATAATAATAATGATATAATATAATACAGGAGGTTGTTTCTCAATATCCTTATATACCTACTAAGCTATACTCCCAAGTAGGACCCATGGGGGGTTCGTCAACCCATTTACAGTCCAATGACCAATTTAATATCCATAACTCCTCTCCGGCAAATACATCGATTGAGGGTTTTTAAAAATGTCACATTTCTATTAGAAAATGTTAGTGTTTCCAGTATTTTGATAGTGCTACCAATATTTCTTGAATGAATATGATATTAGGATAAAATTCTCACAACCAAACAAATGAGTATTTCAATTCAAACCAATATCCCAAGTACGTAAGCCAAAATCCATTGAATAAACTAGTTTTCATGACTTGAACTAAGGCCTGGCCGTGAAGGGTATCACAAGTCCACCGAGGACCGGAGACCACCTCCATTTCCTAGTAAAACAAAACATAACACATCTATCGTCTAGTGAAATCACAACATATAACAAGATAAAAAGATAATAACTCAAAGATAACTTAGAGTGTCAACAAAAATACCCATTCCACAGTAATATCCACAAAGTCTCTACTAATTTGAAAGCAATCTAAGTCGGGACAAGCCTCCAACCCTGACAATGAAAATAATTATGTTAATGTGACTCTTTACTTCTAATCTATGAAAGAAAACTGATGGAATAATCAAGTCTTCCAGAGAATGAAAACTCACCACTTCAGCGCAATTACCAATGAACCAAGCCGTTCCTTCTAACCCCTATTAAGCCTAAATTAAAACAAGTTTCACATAACCCATTTGTTTAACCAAAGAATTATCCTTTAAGGCACAACATGGTACCGTCATACCCTCACTTTATCTCTATGACATAACAATCACATTAACTTGGGGGAATGCCTCTACCCCACTCGACCTCTTTTGTTTATGTTTTAATTCAAAACATGTCCATGAAGGCCTTTGAAATATATATTCGTTATTTAACTATTTATTCAAAGAAATAATATAAGTGAGTAAGTCAAACCAAGTGACAAATTTCACAATTCAAAGCCATTTACACAAGTAGGTTGAGGGAACACAATTATTCAAAACCATTGGAATATCATGATCTTTGCAAGTGGGTCTACACCCAAACTACTTTATTAATGATTTATGAGATTTGAGTTGATTAAGTTTTATATTTATGATTATTTTACCATTATATTTCTTTAATTGAGAAATTTATGCCATGAGATGTATATTGATATTATGAAATGATGATTTTTAATGTGATTTAAGATAAGCGTCATTATTTATGCTTTTATATGAGGAGTTTGATTATTGAATATATATATTGATATTTGAGCTTGAGAGTCAAGAATGAGTTCTATGATGTTTTCTCAAAGTTTTTTGACATTTGATAAGATTTAATGAGCAAGTCCACTTGATGTTACGAAAGATTATTTTTAGTTGAGTTGAGTTAGGAATCCAAAAATTATTTATGATTTATAGATGAAATATATTATGATTTTGGTCTCTATGATAGACCCTTGAGTTGATTGAGGTGGGTTTCCTAACTTGTTCTGAGCTTAGTCTGGGAGGAGTATTTTGCACCGAGCGGGAAGTGTGATTTCAGCGCATCCTACTTCCCTAGAACTATGTGCCATCGTAGGACTGAGATTTGAGGGTCAAAGTGTCGAGTTTGTGATCATAGAGATGAGTTTGAGGTTATACTCCCTGGCAAGATTATAATGCTCTCGCCAATGTAGGGTTCCTTCCTTTGGAGGGTAAAAAGTTGGATTCCATGCGGCTCACATAGTTTATGTCGGTTATAAGATACTCTCAACTCCATAATAGTCTAAGTTTCTTGAGTTACCGAGTTAGTCTAAGTCATGAGTCAAAGAGTGTGAGTTGGGTCCAATAATTTGTAAGATTTATGAAGCATGTGTTACTGTTGATGATTTATGAGAAGCTATATTAAAGTTTAATTCAAACGAAGAGAGTCGTTATTGTCAGCATGCATGATTTTATTTTACACTTATGATATTGTTTCAAAATGTTTCATACACCCCCACATACTCAGTACATTCCCAAAGTACTGACCCATATATATATATACGTCTATGTGCTACATTATCTCATAATGTAGGTACAAGTTATAGCGCACATACCACATAAAGTCAATTTGCAGCTTCCAATCAGCAAGTGGTGAGTCCTTTTGATTTAAGGGCTTGAGTTAGTTATATAGTTCAAGATGTATTGTATTTTCTTATTTTAGTCGTATTGAGCTTGGATAGTTGGGAGTCATGAGTCGGCTATCTAAAGTCAGAACCAGTAGAGGCTGTATAGACAGTCAGTAGAAGTTGATGTATTCAGTTTCAGTTTCATTTTGTAAATGTAGAGTTGTAATCTTGTAAAGTTAATAATTGTGTTGATCAAGTTCAGAGAAGTGCCATGTTTTCACTGATTTTTATATTGGTTAAGCATTTTATTCAGTCACTTATAAGTTATGCCAACAAGAGGGTTAGCTTGGGGTCACTTGTGCCCCTAAGCACCGTGTGACGTCTCAGGACTCAATTTTAGGGCGTTACAAAATTAGTGTTACTCTTTGAATAATCGGTTCTCTGTTAAGTAATTACTATTGTTCTTCCTCTATGTTCTTAGTTTTATTTCTTAAGTTGGGTATCATTTAATAGTAGCTTAGACATTGGCAAACCTGGAATTTTTCATTGTATTATCTCAGAGTATGTAAAAAATAGAGCCACGCCAGTGTTCCTATTGCCAAGCCTATAGGAATAAAATAAAATACAACATAAATAGTAACGTAAATACCTTAGAGATAGAAATAATTTTATATAGTATACTATAGATTAGTAAAAGCAACCTTAGCCCCTAAGGCTAAAATAGTTAGTAATAAAGGAGCTACCATGCTTATGGAAGCTAATCATAATCATAGTAACACATTTGTTCCAAAAATGATAAAATGGGATGATGTGTTGATAAAAGATATTAGCATTTCTTTCGACTCTATAACGGAGCCAGAAATTGAAGAAGAAAATTTAAAGATTGAAAAAGTAATACAATATCTAAATGGATCTATAGATTTAAAATTTCTAAGTTCCCAATCCTTTAATCAAGCCTCTTAAAGTTGAAGAATGTCCTTTTGTAGACCATCAGTCTCTCAATCTGTAGAAGAAAGAGAAGTAACACTAGAAGATATTGAAAGAAAATCAACAGGAGTTGATTTCTCAAAATAAAATTTCCAAAGTAGAATATGAATCTAGAAATTTTAAAACTAAATAATCAATAAGTCCCAATGCTAGTGAAATACTAGGGGTAAGAGATTCCCTAGGCATGATTAGATTAGATTCAATATTTAAACCTGACTTTGAATATTTAGATAAATTATGGACTGTCCCAGAAAATTATATTTAAAGAGAATGGTATAAACAGAGATATTCTTTAAAGGAATGATATTCTTTTAGAGAAAAATGGTGCAGAGATATGAAAAGATTAAGATGTAATATTGAAATTTTTAAATGGTTCGAAATTACAGGAAAATTAGATGATCAAAAGAAATCATTAAATATTATTGTTAATAAATGACATACTAGTGATAAAGTTGTAGAATAAATAATTCCTCCATTAGAAGAAATTAGTCTACCAGTAGATGGTAGAGTTGTTACAACCTCACCCTTTAAATTAAATATAGTACTTACCAAAGGTGATCCTACAAATAAGGATATAAATAAGATACTTCAATAAAATAATTATATAAATCAATTAATACATGAAGTATCTAAACAGATTTTCGAAGCCGAGAATAAATCAACTTTAAAGGACAATCCAAGTTCTTCTCATCATGATAAAAAGTTAAAAACTCACCCAACTTTTATTTTATCAGAATTTTTCAAGGATAAAAATCCCATATTTGATGAAGATTCTAAAGTCACTAGTAGCATTATAGGAGAAAATAATAAAAACTTATAATCTCAATCAAAATCCACTAATACTATAAATAATGATAGTACATGTTGGAACTATGAGAAAAAGGGACAAAACTAGATATTGCAGAATCCTAAGTAAAAAGAAAGGCATGATAGAACTCTTAGAACCAAAAAAAGAAAATTATAATAACATTTACAATACTAGATTGGATAACCATTGTAAATGCACTAGTACACGTTGCACCTGCAATAATTATTCTATAAATATTATTACTAATAGTTATAAGGAGAAAGAAGTCCTATTTGATATAATGGATCACTTTGATCCAACCCTTAAGAAAAAATATTTAATAGCCCTAAAAAATATTGTTCTTCATCAACAATTTGATAAAAATATTTGAACCCTCAAACATGAAGGATATGTCAAATGAATTTACAGAACAAAAATTGAAAACAACTATACAAGATCTTCAAATAGAATTACAATACTTAAAAAAGAAAGCTAAAAATTTTAAGAAGAGATTTAGCAATGAATCACTTGCTAACAACTTAATATCTAATCAAGAACCAGATTTATGTCAATTTGTAGGAACATCAAAAATAGAAAGGATCAATAAAGATATTAAGTCACAAAAAAAATTAAAAATTGATAAAATTACAAAAAATAAAGCCCAAAGTTACCATATACGCATTACATTAGTTATAAATAAAAATTACACCATTCACAAGGTGGCATTATTAGATACAGGAGCCGATCAAAACTGCATTATTTAAGGAATGATCCCTACTAACTACCTTGAAAAAGGTACTACAAAATTATTCTCCACAACAGGTGAAAGACTAAAAATAAATTGTAAAGTACACAATGCATGCATCTGTAATGATGGAATTTTCTTCATAAATGACTTTGTAAAAATCAAAGATATTAATTAAGAGATAATTTTAGGCCTTCCTTTTATAACTTAACTAAAACCTTATACTGCCAAATGAGATGTCATCCACACCACAATTTTGGAAAAAAAAATATTATTTTTCCTTTTCTAAATAGAATATCAAAATAAAAAAGTGGCTTTATAAAAAATAAAATGGTCTTCAAAATAAATTTATTTTCACAACAAATAAATTATTTAAAAGGTGAAATAAAAATTAAAAGAATTGAATCCTCTTTAAAAACCCCAGAAGTAGAAGCAAAATTAAAAGTCTACCAGAAGTCATAGAACAACAAGTTTGCTGCCAAGACTTTCTTAATGCCTTTTAGGAAAGAAGAAGGCATATTATTGAATTACCCTACGTTGAGGGATTTGATGAAAGGTTATTCCAACCAAAGCATAACCCATTCAAATGAATCATGAATTAATGGAATAATGTAAAAAGGATATTAATGACTTATTAGATAAAAAACAATGTTAGACCTTCTAAATCGCCTTGGAATTGTTCAACCTTTTATGTCAATAATACTGCTGAAAAAGAAAGAGGTGTCCCGAGACTAGTTATCAATTATAAGCCTCTAAACAAAGTATTAAAAGGGATTAGGTACCCGATATCTAACAAACCTGACCTTCTTAAAAGAACTTATAGAGCTAATATTTATAGCTAGTTTGATATGGAATCAGGATTTTGGCAAATAAAAATTGCAGAAAAAGATAAATATAAAACAACCTTCAATATTCCTTTTGGATAATATTAATGGAATGTTATGCCTTTTGGACTAAAAAATGCTCCATCTGAATTCTAGAATATCATGAATAATATATTCAATCAATATAGTAATATATTTATAGTCTATATAGATGATGTTCTAATATTTTTGGAAGATATTGACCAATATTTTAAACATCTCCAAACCTTTTTAAAAAATTTCAAACCAAATAGACTAGTAGTTAGTGTTAAAAATACTAAATCATTTCAAACTTCTATTATATTTCTCGGTTATAATATTTTTCAAGGAACCTATAAAACCATTTTTATAGCCATAAAGTTCTCTAACACACTAATATAGTTTAAAAAATTAAATTAATATTTCAAAAATTCCATGTCTAGGGATACCACATCTAGAGGCTTTAATGATTGTAGAAACCGATGCCTTGGACATAGGATATGTAGTCATTCTCAAACAGAGAATTTCCAAAGAGTCCACAGAACAATTAGTAAGATTCACGTCAGAAATATGGAATGATACTCAAAAGAATTATAGTACTATTAAAAATAAATTTTGGTTATAGTACGATGTATTACTAAATTTCAAGTTGATTTAATAAAAAAAGAATTTTTACTAAGAGTAGAGTACAAAGCAGCCAATGATTTTTTACTAAAAAGATGTAAAAATTTTAATTTCTAAATAGATATTTGCCAGATGGAAAGTTTTATTATCTAGTTTTGAATTTCAAAAAGAATTTATAAAGGGATAAAATAATTCTATCACATATTTCTTGACTAGAGAATTTTCACAAGGAAATTACGATACCCAAAATGATAAAACTGTTAAGGCCTCATAAAAAGAAAATTATTCAAAGAGAAGACATAAATTTCAATGGGAAATCTGAATACATATATAATTCTGTCTCAACTGAACTACTCATAAGGATGATGACAACTTTTAACTTGAAGGATTTATGACAAACTAGAAAGCTCCTCTCAAGAACTTTGTATGACTTTCGAAACTTCTGCTAGCAAATCTGAGAGCATTATCTGGGGAGAAACTTGGAACTTGCTAATTGTGTTGTCTCAAGAATAAGTCATAGATGAGGAATTTTGGGATAACACACAAATAGAAAGGAGACATTGAGAGAACAACTTTACTGCATGATCTAGAATAGGAAAGAGGGGAAACTTTTTTCTAAATGCCCTATAGCCTCTCAAAGAAAAGTACAGACGTCTCTATACTGTTCTGAAAGACTCTACTAGACACGGCATCACAAACACCCTAGGATACTTGAACTCTGTGCTCTGATACCAAGTTTGTAATGTCCCAAAAATGGTCCCAATACATCACACGGTGTTGAGGACCACAAGTGATCCCAAGCTAACCCATGAACTGTCATACTTTTAAGCAACTAATTAAATATGTATAAAATAATGGAGTTTACAATGCGGAAACATAATAATTATGGAATCTATGAAAATACAATACTGATACAATTGTACATTCTGACAAAGTCTAAAAAGAGAGATTGAAATTACATGACTGACTCTACCTGACATCTATGAAGCCTCTACTATACGGACTATTGATAACTGGGATGCAAATTTAACTATCACTAATCAATACATATGAGTAAGAAAGTAAAGTACATAAATAACATCTAACCAAAGTCCCCAAAGTAGGAGGAATCATCTTCTGTTGGTTGGAATCTGCAACTATGTTATCCTGACTGTACATACTACAACTTGTACCTACATTATGAGACAATGTAACACATAGACATATATATGGATCAGTAATTTTGGAATGTACTAAGCATATGTGGGTGAATGCATAAGTAAAACTTAAACTATACAGATATATATATATATATATATCTATATATATATATATATATATATATATATATATAAGTACATATATTTTATAAGTAATGCATGCTAAGTAACATTGACTCAAGCTAGCTTGAGTAACTGAAAGGTGAGAAATCATAAATTATGAACGGTAAAACATGTTGTATAGATATCGGGAGTCATAACACTTAGCTCTAAAAGATGTACTTTCATTCTGTTTGTAAATCATGTAAGCTAAGTGAAAAACGTGCACCTTTATCTTCTAAGAATTGAAAACTGTATGTTTGTAACTGAGGCTTAAGTAAAGCAATATCTGAGTAAGTTTGTGAGACTTTACACTTAGTTTCGAAAACTGTTCTGTTATACTATTTGTAAGACTTTAAAACTGTAGTGCTAAAAGCTTATATATATATATATATATATATATATATATATATTAGCTATAGAAAAAATACTTTATATGAAGGGAGGTTCTTCTAACCGATATAAACCATGTGAGCTATTATAGAGTCCAACATATAATTCCCTTATGGAGAAACATCTAAAGTAGATTTTTGTCCCCGTTTTCCCAATCCATCCCCTAAATGGTATCAGATCTAAGTTTACCAAGAGGGAGCATGAGTATGAGTTAGAGCGGCTAGAGCATTACGCTATCCTAGAGAAAGTAGAAATTAGTGTTACTTTTGGAATAATCATTTATCTGGTTAGTAATTACTTTTGTTCATCCTCTATGTTCCCATTTTTATTCCTTAATTTGGGTAGCTATTTAATAGCGGTTTAGAAGTTGGAAAACCTATAATTTTTTGTTGGATTAATTCTGAGTATATGAAAAATAGAGCTGGACCCAAAGGGTGTTCCCATAGCCAAGACTATAAGATTAAAATGTTATTACCAATAGTAATAAGGAGAAAGAAGTCTTATTTAATATAATCGATCACTTAGATCCAACCCTTAAGAAAAATATTTAATAGCCCTAAAAATTATTGTTCTTAATCAATAATTTGATAAAAAATACATGATCCCTCTAACATGAAGGATGTGTCAAATGAATTTAAAGAACAGTAATTGAAAACAACTATACAAGACCTTCAAACAGAATTACAATACTTAAAAAAGGAAGCTAAAAATTTTAAGCAGAGATTTGCAATGAATCACTACCTAACAACTTAATATCTAATCAAGAACTAGATTCATGGCAATTTGGATGAACATAAAAAATAGAAAGGAATGATAAAAATATTAAGTCTTAAAAAGATATATAAAAAATCGATAAAATTACAAAAAATAAATCCCAAAGTTACCATATATGCATTACATTAGTTATAAATTAAAATTACGCAATTTACAAGGTAGCATTATTAAAAGAATGATCCCTACTAAGTACCTTGAAAAAGGAACTACAAAATTATTCTTGCAATAGGTGAAAGATTAAAAATAAATTATAAACTACACAGTGCACACATCTGTAATGATGGAATTTTCTTCATAAATGACTTTGTAGAAACCAAAGATATGAATTAAGAGATAATTTTAGGCCATTCTTTTATAAATTAAATAAAACCTTATACTGCCGAATTAGATGGCATCCGTACCGCTATTTTGGGAAAAAAGATTATTTTTCCTTATCTAAATAAAATATCAAAATAAGAAAGTGACTGTATAAAAAATAAAATACTCTTCAAAATCAATTTAGTATCACAACAAATAAATTATTTAGAAGATGAAATAAAAATTTAAACAATTGAATCCTCTTTAAAAACTCCAGAAGTAGAAGCAAAATTAAAAGTCTACAAGAAGTCATAGAATAGCAAATTTGTTGCTAAGACTTTCCTAATGCCTTTTGGGAAAGAAAGAGGCATATTATTAAACTACCCTATGTTGAGGGATTTGACGAAGGGTTATTCCAACCAAAGCATGACCCATTCAAGTGAATCATGAGTTAATGGAATAATGTAAAAAGGAAATTAATGACTTATTAGATAAAAAATATTTGACCTTTTAAATCACCTTGGAGCTGTTCAACCTTTTATGTCAATAATAGTGTTGAAAAAGAAAGACGTGTCTCGAGACTAGTAATCAATTATAAGCCTCTTAACAAGGTATTAAAATGGATTAGGTACCCGATACCTAACAAACGTGACCTTCTTAAAAGAACTTATTAAGCTAATATTTATTGCAAGTTTGATATGAAATCAAGATTTTGGCAAATACAAATCGCAGAAAAAGATAAATATAAAACAACTTTCAATGTTTTTTTTGGATAATATGAATGCAATGTAATGCCTTTTGAACTAAAAAATGCTCCATCTGAATTCCAGAATATCATGAATAATATATTCAATCACTATAGTAATATATTAATGGTCTATATAGATGATGTTTTAATATTTTCGGAAGATATTGACAAACACTTTAAACATCTCCAAACTTTTTTAAAAATTATCAAAACAAATGGAGTAGAAGTTAGTGCTAAAAATATAAAAATGGTTTTCAAACTTCTAATAGATTTCTAGATCATGATTTATTTCAAGGAACCTATAAAACCACTTTTAGAGCCATAGAGTTCTCCTCTATATTTCCAGATGAATTAACTGATAAAACACAACTTCAAAGATTTTTAGGAAGTCTCAACTATGTTGCAGATTTTACTCCTAATATTAGACAGGTTTGTAAGCCTCTTTATCAGCGATTTAAAAAAAATTCAGTTCCTTAAGGAATAGAGCCGACTAATACAGTTTAAAAAATTAAAACAATAAATTAAAACTTCCATGTCTAGGGATACCACATCTTGAGGCTCTTATGATTGTAGAAACCGATGCCTCAAACATAGGATACAGAGCCATTTTCAAATAGAGAATTTTCATAGAGTCCACCGAACAATTAATAAGATTCACGTCGACAATCTGGAATGATTCTCAAGAGAATTATAGTACTATTAAAAATAAATTTTGGATATAATAATTTGTATTACTAAATTTCAAGTTGATTTAATAAATAAGTTGTTTTTACTAAGAGTAGATTTCAAAGGAGCCAAATATTTTTTACAAAAAGATGTGAAAATTTTTATTTCTAAATAGATATTTTCTGGATGGCAAGTTTTATTATGAGTTTTTGATTTTCAAATAGAATTTATAAAGGGAGAAAATAATCCTCTCCCAGATTTCTTAACTAGAGAATTTTCACAAGGAAATAACGAGACCCGAAATGATAAACCTATTGAGACCCCATAAAAAGAAAATTATTCAAAGAGAAGATAAAGCTTAGAAAAAAGATATTGGTAGAAGTTCCATCTTCGCTAAAATCTTTCATTAAAATAATAATAAAAGTATTTTTATAAAATAATAGCAATTTTGAAAAATTTGAAATTTTCTCTATTAAAACAATCTTTTGGTTAGTGAAGCTGCAAAAACTATATTTTGTAATAAAAGATTTTCATGGTTAATTCTCAAAGTTTTAAAGTTCAAATAAATTTATAGAATTTAGAATATTGCATGATGAGTGGTGATTTTACCCCTCATTTGCACTCAATATCCATGAAAACTAATGTAATTTGAATCTATAAGTGGGTCATATTTGTTGTTAAATATACTAATTCCCATAGTTTGTAGGTATACAAGTGTTGAGAACAAATAAAGCAAACTTTTGCTAAAAAAGATCAAAATAGGGATTGAAGTGCAAGAGCTGGACAAGCTAAAGCGGGAGCTGGCCCTCAGTTACCGCGATCGTGGGCTGAGGGTTATGATCATGATAGTCAAGATAGTCAACCAATGGAGATCACGATGTACTTACCACAATCGTTGTAGGTACGAATGCGATCAATCTTCCATAATCGCATGAGAGTAGAAAATGGCCAAGGGTAGAAATGTCATTTCGTCCAGCCGGCCTCAAATCCCATTTAAGCCTCAAAACTCATTCATTCTAGGGATCTTTATATCACTATCATCATTCAACAACCCCACCTCTTATCCTTAGTTTAGGCTTTTTATAATTTCTTTAAGATTGGAGCTTAAATTACACTAATTTGAGACAAGATTGAATTAGAAGAGCTTTAAAGTGTAGATTTGGCTTTCTCTGTTAAAGATATATTTGAGTCTAAAGTGTGGTTTGTTCTCTCTTTATTTTCTTATAATAACTTTAATGGACATCTTGGAATATTTGTTTACATTATCCTAATGATATGCTAGATCTACCTGTTAGAAATATGCTAGATTAGGGTGTAAATATGTGTGGGATTTGATTTTCTTGTGCATTTACTAGTTTGAGATGTGGGTTTTAATATTGTTTGAGTAAATTAGTTGGGATTTGTGGGTGAAAGCCCCAAATACCCAAATGGGTTTGATGGATGAAAATCCCAAGCTCTTGAAAGCTCAAACAATTCTTGAAAGAGGGGTTTGGGTGAACTTTAGGAACCCACCTCATCCTTGAAAGAGGTATATGGGAACCAAATCAATAGTAGATAATTTATGGGTGTGTCTTGCCAATTTTTCACTATCTTAGACATAAGGGTGATTAGGGGGTTGAAAATAACATAGGTATCATCTTAGAAATAGGGATACCCAATTGAGGTATTAGATAGCTTTAGTTGACACACTTGTCAGGTACTCAAAAGGATCAATGAGTGACATCTTTGAGGTTTTGTTTAAAAACTAGCCTCAAATAACTTAAACCAAGCCTACCACATCATCAACAATTTGAATTAGCATAGAATCATCATGGTCCCATGCATAATTTGCCTCTAGAAAAGCATAGTCCCAAGATTTATTCTAATTGGTTTTACTCTAATTATTGTTAGTATCAAATTAGTCCTTTACAAGCCCAAGAATTACTTTCACATTTGAAAATATTGAGAACCCACCCCCTAAAATCATTTTGTACCATAGGTTTAAACTTAGCAAGCAACTTCTATTTAGAATTTACTCAATCACCACTCATATTGTTTCTCGTGGATTAGAACTCTCCTCTTAGTTGGTTAAATATACTGATAATGACTTTCTTACAATTTAATTGACGTGTAAGTTGAGCTTTATCAAAATACCACCGTTGCCAGGGAACAATTTGGCGTATTGAGTTAGTTTGGAATTTTAGATTACTTTTTTTGATTCAAACTTGTAAATATTTGCTTATTTTTTTTATTTCTTGTGTTAGGTAGATTTTCTTTATTTTTATTTATATCTTACTATGGCTTCTTTGAATGAAAGTGTAATACCTCGATTATTTCTAAAGACTAAATCCGTCTTTTGAGTGGATATGTATGACTTCCAAAGTGGTTGATGTTTAAACTATGTTGTATGTCTCTAATTTGTACTTTTTTCATGTAGAGCATTGAATAAGATTTCCATCTCACCAATTTCATTGAAACTCGACTTCGGACAAGGGAGTTATAGTCGTTTTACTAAGAGATATCGGATCGCCCAGGTCTGACGGTTGACCTAGCGGACCTTCAAGTCCTTGGTGGACCATCAAGTATCCCGTCAAGATAAGGTAGTGACCCCTCTTCCTGGTCACCGTGTGATAGCCAAGATGGTGGACCATAAAAAAAGTTGACGGGACCGTCAAGGGGTCCATCAGCTCGAGACAGAATGTCTCATTCTGGCCCTCGAGTGAAGGACGACTTGGTGGACCATCAGTTTCATGACAGACCATTACTTCGACCGTCACAGGCCCCGATCAGTGAATTTTAGATTTTTCAAAAGGGAATTTTGGTCATTTCCGCTCTTTGTTGCCTTATATATATACATCAAAGTAGCAAAGAGAAGATCATTTTCTCCTATTTCTCTCCAATTTCTCTAAGAATTTTCTAGAAAACTAGGGTTTTCTCTCAAACCAAAAACCAAAACTCCTTCCAAGAAATTCAAGGATCTTCCATAGATTTCTCCAAATTGTCCAAGAATTAAGCTTCCCTAGTCCAAGGTATCAAGGATCTTAGCTTAAAAATGTAAGGAAGAAGTTCCAAACAAGTTTCTACATCTCAAAAAAAAAAATATAATCCAAGGTATGTGGGGCTTGAACAAGAACACTCCTTTCGTTCTTGTGCCTAAAAATTTACTTTCTATTATTGATTTACATGATTTCGCAAGTGGGTTTACATCCAAATTTCATTATTTATGATTTATGAGACTTGAGTTGAATAAATTTGATATTTATGATTATTTCATCATAATGTTTCTTAAATTGATAATTTATTCCATGAGTTGTATATTGTCATTATGTATTGGTGATTTCTAAACGATTTAAGACAAGTATCATGAGTTATGCCTTTCCATGAGAAGTTTGACTATTATATATATATATATATATATATATATATATATATATATATATCGATATTTGATATTGAAAGTAAAGAATGAGTCCTATAATGTTTCCTTGAAGCTTTTAATTTTTAGTTCTCTTTTACTTTTAATAATTATGGTGGGAGAGCCTTTCCCTACTATGGATTGATTGACAACATTCTTAAGGTAATAGCATCATGATTAGGTTTTAATCCAAAGATACAGGGGAAGTCTGAGTACCCTTGGCATTATGGATTTGGGGTTGCATTTATACCATTGGCAAAGTCTGAGTTCCCATATGGTTGGTTTACCCTTATGAACAAAAAATGTGAGACCGAGACTTGGGTTGTTTCCATGGTTAGTGATAATGCTCAACTTACACTTCAATTTAAGTGCAAGGTAATCATTGTCAATATATTTACCTAACTAAGAGTAGGGGTCAAATCCACGGGAACAATGTGAGTGACGATTGAGAAAATTCTAAATAAAAGTTGCTTGCTAGGGTCAAACATATAGTACAAAATGGTTTGGGGGATTTTCTATCTTGTTGAATGTAAAGGCAATTCTTGGGCTTTTAAGGGACTAATTTGAGAAGAATAATAATTAAAGTATAATCAATTAAAATGGATCTTGGGACTATGCTTTACAAAGGGAAAATTATGCATGGGAACATGATACTTCAATGCAAATTCAATCATTGATGATGTGGCAGGCTAGGTCAAAAGTCCTTGTGGCTATTTTTTCAACAAAACCTCAAAGATGTCACTAATTTAGTCTTTTGAGTACCTAATGAGTGTGTCAATTAAATCCACCCAATACCTCAATTAGGCACCCTTATTTGTAGGATGGTGCCTAAGGGATAGTCAGCCTCATATTCACCCTTATGTCTAAGATGGTAAAAATTAGCCAACTAAACTCAATAATTGTCTACTATTGACTTGGTTCCTACATTCCTCTTTCAAGGATAATGTGGGTTCCTAAAGTTCACCTTAACCCTTCTTTCAAGGATGGTTTAAGCTTTCAAGAGCTTGGGATTTTTGCCCATCAAACCCTTTGGGTACTTGGGTATTTTACCCACAAATCCCAACTAATTCAATAAATAAATAATAGAACCCATCATCAACAAACAACAATCAACACAAATACATTACAACCCACACAAAAATGCACTTTAATTAAATATAACCCCAAGAGATAGATCTAGCACATTATAAGGATAATGAATAAAATATACAAAGATGTCAATCAAAGTTATTCAAAAGTAAAATAAAGAGATAAAAAACCACACTTTAGACTCAAATGAATCTTCAATAGGCAAAGACAAGTCTATACTTTAGAGCTCCTCAAATAAATCTTGTCTCAAATTAGTGTAAATTTAAGTTCCAAG
Source organism: Capsicum annuum (assembly GCF_002878395.1). Taxonomy (NCBI): domain Eukaryota; kingdom Viridiplantae; phylum Streptophyta; class Magnoliopsida; order Solanales; family Solanaceae; genus Capsicum; species Capsicum annuum. The sequence continues at coordinate 88,950,757 of NC_061116.1, read as the reverse complement.
CTCCGAGAAATTACAAAAACTCTAAACTAAGAATAGGAGGTAGGGTTGTAAACTGATGTATTCCCCTAAAATGAATGGGTATTGAGCCTTAAATGGGATTTGGGGTTGGTTTGCCAAATGCTGTTTTTTCCTCGGGTTATTTTCTGTGCTCACGCGATAACGGAGGCTTGAGCACGACCATGCCAACTGCGAATGCATTAAGATCACTATGATTACGGTTATTTGACCTAACTTCACTGGCAGTAATTGTGGCCCTTAGACCACAATTGCGATAATTGACACCGTATTTTGATCTAGGGTCTTCTAGCTATATTTCTTCTCTCCATTCTTGACCTTTTTAGCTTATGTCTACATTTTTCCTTCTCATAACCTGTATGCCTGCAAAATATGGAAAAGAGTGCATTTAATAGAGATGTTGTCTCATTTAGAAATTCAAATCTTAGTTGTAACTCCCCGAGTCAGTACCTCAGACGCAATAAGGTGCTCATAATCCCGAAGGAACATAAGCTAACCCATTACTAGTACCTGCTATAATAACTAAATAGTAATACTACAAATATGTGGAAATTAGGCAAAAAAAATTCCATAAGGTTCAATACTGTAGTAAAACTGAATACAGTATAACAAATACCAAATCTGATACATCTATCTGAAAATACTCTAGTCTAAAAAAGCCTCTAAACTGTCTAAAATATAGAGTTGATGGGACAAGTCCCCAACTAACTCTGAACTACTGAAATAATCTGAACTACTAAAATAATCATCATGTACACAAACATAGATGACTTACCACTTGCACTATTAGCTGAATATCTGAACTGCTAAGCATGATAGGAAGCCCACGCGTCTGAACCTATGATATAAAACATCACAGTGAAAAGAAAGGTTTGAGTCAGTACATTGAATGTTCTGGTATGCTAAGTTAGATAGGATAAAATTCATGGGTTTATATGCGTCAACAATACTAACTGAATGACATAAATATAACTGAATGGAAGTACATGCATGAATACGCATACTATAACTGAGATCATGATAATAATGGATACTGAGTTTGAATACTGATTAACTGATATCTGAGTATAATGATACTGAATTATTGATAACTAAATGACTATATCTAATAGTCTTGATTCCATGGAACTATCTGAGTTTTGTACTGACCAGAGTGATTGTGTCCGACAGTCCGAAATCTGTGGAAATGAGTTCTTTACTGAGACTGAATCTAAAAATGAGATGTTGTGAGGTAATCATCTAACCGACATACCTCTCTTTGAACTAATTTGGGTCCAACCTGTAACCCCAGTTGGAAGGGTGTCAATACCGTGCCATGGGTAAAAACAAGTTGAGTCACCCTCATTTGGTAGGTTCTTTGAACGAGAATGGTGGTACCCTCAACTGGCAGGTAGATCACCTCATCAACCCTTAATTGAAAGGTTGATGTCTCACTCTATGCTGGTTACATAGTTCTGGAACACGAGTACTGCTTCTAAGGATCACACCCTCTAATGACAGGTGAGTCCCCATCTATGGGTTCACTCGGTGCTGAATCCTACTCCTAACTGAATAGACACTGGACATGATTCTAGAATATTCTAGGATAGACTAAATTTTTTCTGATCATATTGTATAAATAAACTAAATTGAGTTTATTGGGTTCCGTGGACTGACGAAATACTTCTATATTCTGTTAATTGTCTGAATTCTAACGATCGTGACATTACTGATACTATCCTATGAATGACCATGGCTCTAGGTAAACAGCTAAATTATTGAGTATTGAATACCCCCAAGACTAGGTATCATAAATCATACGACGTGGCACAATCTTGAAACATGATAAATAACTACTTGATCATCATTCATTAATGGGGACAATTTATCAAAAACTTGCAAGACATGAACTTGACTACATGCTAACATGATATAATTTCATTATTTAATTCTAATGAGCAATTTATCAAACACTTAAAGGACATAATCTGTGCACATGACACTAAAAAAACATATACACATTATAGTTCAATTCCACATTTACAACTTTAAGGGTTTCGACATGGTTTCGCATGATAATACACACATGTCAATCAATTCCACATGAATCATCTAGTGAATCATGAAATAGAAACCCCATTAACATGGTAATCATGAAGAGATTCAAATTCAACCATGAACTTTATCAAACTCATAAACTTGTATTTAAAAGGGGTTCTTGAACTCCAAGGGTGGAAGGGAACCCTTGTATGAACACTTGACATACCTTGGTTGCTAAATTCCTGAAGAACAACGGTGGATATCTTCATCTTTGGCCTTGAAATAAAATAAACTAGGGTACTTGTTCATGAGAAATTTGAGAGAAAGTAAGTATATTTTTCTCAATGAAGGTTGAATCTAGTGTTTTAGGGCTAAATAGGGTTGGGGAAAAGACCCTAATACCCCAGAGGACGTGGCTTTTTAATTATTTAAAACTGGACTATCGACACGCAGGACGATCACTGCATCATTGGCATCGACGTGATAGCCAACGTCCCACATCGAGTCTGCTTTGGTTCACTAGAAATTGCAATTGGGAGCCAAGGAAAATACAGATCGGCATGATGGTCAATGCACCGCGTGGATATCGCGTTGATGCACTATTTTGGATTCCCAAACATGGTTCAAACGAGTTCCGAAAAATACAAAACTCATATGAAAATACCTACTAACATTCCTGATCATGAATCAACCTAAAGATTGACATTTTAAGGTCATAAGAGTCGTAAAATAGAGTTGCCAACTTACGAAGGCTAAATACTACTAATTTTAAATACTTAGCTAGAATTTTCTATGTTTGGGGACCCCTTAGTAAGCTTAAAAGACTGACTTGAGCTTTGGCTTTTGTGGGATTATACAATATCTCCCCCTTTGGAACATTCGTCCTCGAATGAGACTGATTAAAATGAAAATACTAATAGACTGGATTTAGACTTTCATGACTGAAATTGCTGATTTATTGGGTTATCATACTAAACATTCATATATGATGCATGAGTACATAGATGAATGATTCGTGAATGCATGACTGAGTATGCAACATTAATTAATACCAAGTTGGTAGCTATATCTTAACTTGAGACTCAGTACATTCAAAGAAAAACTGTTACCTTGGGCTGAGTCTGAGCTTATGGAGAAGAGGTGAGGATACTTGGTCCACATGTCTGCCTCTACTTCCTAAGTAGCTCCCTCAACGTATTGATTCCGCCAAAGAACTTTGACAAGAGAGACTTCTTTGTTCCTCAGTCTACGAATCTGATAATCAAGAATTTTGACTAGGATTTCTTCATAAGAAAGGTTGTTCTGAATATCTATGCCCTCTATAGGGAGTACGATTTCTTGGTCACCTATGAATTTCTTAAGCAAGGAGACATGGAACACTGGATGCACTGAAGCTCATAAGCTACCTTTCCGATATGGAGGAGAATTTGGTAAGGACCGATATATCGGGGACTGAGCTTCCCCTTTTTGCCAAACCTTTTCACTCCTTTCATAGGAGAGATTTTCAAGAATACAAAGCCACCGATCTCTAATTTGAGATCATTTACTGAATACACATAAACGGGAATATGAGAAAACAATAGATCCTGAAATGTGATATAGGAATTGATATCATAAACGAAACTGAGCCCCTAAATAGATAGCTTATGGCTGAGATTGGAATTTATGGGTCCACCTATGAGTACCCACTACTCCAAACTGGATTTGTTATGTGAAGAGAAGATGAAAAGTTTAGGTCATGAAAGCTCAGGGATTAAAGTGCATCTCCCCCTTGGGATATTATGTCCCTTTAAGAATACTGACTTGGCCGAGTTACTGAGGAAATACTGAGATGATACATAAGGAACCTATGAACTGAATCGTGACTACATATTGGGGATCTAAAACTGAGGCATGACACTTGAACTAAGCTGAACTCACAACCACATGGTTTCTCAATCTTGTATTAGTTACATTCATTAAACTTTGGATAGTGCGACTAGATAGAAAGATGGGAAATCTAAGCATACGAACATCGTCGCCTAACTGCTAAACTGAATTGCTGGTTTTCCGCACTAACTTATACTGATAACTCATATTCGACTGGAGCATTTCCTTGACACTTTTTATTGAGTTCTAGTGATTTTAGGGGGCAAGGAATCTTGGCATGGGCTGAATAAAACATTTGAATAAGAAATCACATCCTAGCTAAAATTTTGTTACATGAGGCGAGGCCTACGAATCATCATCTAAGATAGAGTGACTAAGCCTTATGCACTACAAATATAAATTTTCATGCTTAGATATTTTCCTTGAATACTCTTTCAACTATACTCTCTACCTTATTATGACACTTAACCTGAGGCTACTGTAAATATTCACATGGGAGTTGAGCACGAATGCATAAATATACTAATTTATCTGATTAACTGAGTGGCTGATAGCTAATACTGGTTATGTAGAATTGAACTATACTTAGTCTGGACTAAAACTGCATAGTATTATGTATATACGGTAGGGACTGACTAAGTAACATAAGATAACTAAGCATGAATTCTCAAAAACTATACTATTTAAGAAGGCAAGACCAAGAGTATAACATGACTCTGAAATAGTCTGTAAACTGAGGTACTAAAATACTGATAACTTAATAACTGATAACTGTATGCTATGGTCAAGAAAATCTAAAATTGAACTGAGTTACTGATCTGATTACTGGACTAGAATGTGATTGAGACTGTAACTAAGACTGCAACTGAGACTGTACTGGAACTAAATACTGGGTTTTGATAACTCTACCAACTAAGGTCTGATCTGGACTTAATTCTCCCATTATGTTTTGGCCTACTTAACTCTCTGAAATGTATTTAGCCACTTACACATCAAAATAACATTCAAGCATATCTTCATAACTACAACCTCGTGTAAAACTAACATGCAATAATCTTTTATTAACATGAAATGTTTACTCTTTCACTTCTAAGCAACTCCTCATCACTATATCATTTTGTAAGGAGAGTCTACTGAAGGGTTAAAACATGAAGACCTGATGTATGCATGAATACTATACCAAACTCGACACTTAACTAAGGTCTGAGGAATAGAATATCAACACCACAAATTTATCAAAAGATCTAAACTGAGGATATGCATGAAAAAATCTTAATTTAGCCGATCGCTAGTAGTGTAGCACGGGTCATGGAAACTCAGAATACTGTATAACATGACATGGGTACCTGAGTCATGATCTGCATGACCTGAGTCTGGAGTTTCTGTATTCATGGAACATGATTGGTAACACTAAGTGAACTAGAACTCCTAATACTAGGAACTGTAAGCTTGCATGATTGCTAACGTGCACCAGTATGGACTATGATCATAGAGCTGACATGTAAGACATGAATAGATATCATGATAACTGATGGGTTTTGAGAGTCTGGAATACAATTTTGAGATGATCTGTGTGATTATTCTCACTATGAGGATAGACAAGAATGTCATCTATGAAGACTATGACGAACATGTCCAAGTACTGCTTGAAAACACGGTTCATCAAGTCCATGAAATCTTCTAGGGCATTCGTAAGACCAAATGACATGACTAAGAATTTGTAGTGATCATACCGAATTTTGAAAGCTAGTTTTGGAATGTCCCATTCCCTGACTCTAAGCTGATGATAGACTGATCTGAGGTCTATCTTAGAGAAGTAACTGGCACCCTAAAGTTGGTCAAACAAGTCATTGATTCTGGGAAGCGGATAATTGTTTCTTCACCATGACTATATTTAGTTGATGGTATTCCATACATATTCTGATAGAACCATCTTTCTTATGCATGAATAAAACTAGTACACTCTATGGGGATGCACTGGGTCTGATGAATCCTTTATCCAGGAGATCGTTTAACTATTCTTTTAATTCTTTGGGTTCTGTAGGTGTCATTATGTATAGAAGAATATATATAGGTTAAGTGTCTAGAAGAAGGTCTATTTTGAAGTCGATTTCTCTTTCTGGAGAAACTTTGGGAAGATTTTCGGGAACTAAATATGGGAATTCACATGCTACAGATACTGATAAAGGATAAGGGGTTTCTGAACTAGAGTCCTGGACTCGAACGAGATGGTAGACACATCCGTTAGATATCATTTTCCTTTCCCTAAGGTAGGAAACAAGCTAACCCCTAAGTGCTGAAGTACTACCCCTCCACTCTAGGACAAGCTCATTTGGGAACTGAAACTAGATAACTCTATTTTTGCAATCATTTAAGGCATAGCAGGAATGAAGCTAATCCATGCTGAGAGTGATATCAAAATTGGTCATCTCTAATTTGACTAAGTCTGCTGAAGCGAATTTCTGAGATACCATAACCAGATAGTTCCTATATACCCACCGAGCTATGATAGATTTACCCACTGGGTTAGAGACTGAGAAAGTCTCTGCTAGGATTTCGAGATTTACTCCAAAGTCAACAGCTATATAAGAAGTAATAAAGGATAAGAAAGCTCATGGGTCTAGCAAATCATAACCATGCAAATGATAAAGTTGTAACATACCAATGAACACATCCGGAGAACTTTCCTGATCCTATCAGGACTGAAGTAAAAGCAGCTCTAAACTCAGCATGACAAACATACTCATTCAGGGGATTTACCTGAACATGCGGAGGGACTGACTATTTTTCGTTACTTCTTTCGTTATCTTCCCTAGAAGACATTTTCTAGAAGCATAAGAAAGAGATAAATTAGAATAAGAGTTTAGCTTGAGCTCATGGTCACTCGTACGATATGAATACTGAAAGAAATGAAAATTTTCCTAAAACAACTAATAGCCTCCTGTCCATAAGTATGGCGCACTACACATCCATCTACAAGATTATACTATATGTGGCTTTCAAACTTCCTAGGACTCGGTTGAACCTTAGGCTTTGATACCAAGTTTTTAACTCTCCGAGTCTGTACCCCAGATGCTACACGGTGCTCATAATCCCAAAGGACCACAAGCTAATCCATGACTAGTACCTGCTGCAATAACTAAATAGTAATACTATAAATATATAGATATCAGGCAAAATACATGCTATAAGGTTCAATAATGTAGTAAAATTGAATACAGTATAAGAAATACCAAATTTGATATATATGTTTGAAAACACTCTAGTCTGAATAAACCTCTAAACTATCTGAAAAATGGAGTTGATGGAACGAGTCCCTAACTAACTCCAAATTGCTGAAATAAGTTAAACTACTAAAATAAACATCATGTCCTTGAACTAACAGGACTCACCACTAACTCTGTCGACTGAATATCTGAACTACTTATAAAGATTGGGAGCCCACGTATCTGAACCTATGATATAAAACATCATAGCTTAAAAAAATATATGTGTCAGCACTTTGAATATAGTGGTATGCTAAGAGAGGTAGGCTGAAATACATGGGTTCATATGCATGAATAGTACTGACTGAATGATATGAATATAACTGAATGGAAGTACATGGATGAATATGTATACTGTAACTAAGATCGTGATAATAATGGATACTGAGTCTGAATACTAATTAATTCATATTTGAGTATACTGATACTGAATTATTGATAACTGAATGACTGTATCTAACAACCTTGATTCTGTGGAACTATACTTAGTTCTGTACTGAATGGAGTGGCTGTGTCTAACAGTCCTGAATCTGTGGAACTGAATTGAGTTCTGTACTGAGATTGAATTTGAGATTGAGACTATAGGAGATAATCATCTAACTGACATGCCCCTTTCTGAACTGATTGGGGTCTAATCTGTAACCCCATCTGGAAGGGTGTTAGTACCACACCATGGGTAAAGACAAGCTGAGTCACCCTCATCTAGAAGGTATTCTAAAAGAGAATTGTGGTACCCTCAACTAGCAGGTAGATCACCTCATCAACCTTGAACTGGCAGGTTAATGTCTCAACCTATGCTGGCTATGTTATTCTAGAACACAAGGACCGCTTCTAAGTATCACACCCTCTACTGGAACGTGAGTCCCCATCCATGGGTTCTAACTTTCATGACCAATCAGTCCTATTGGCATTTACTGTCTTCGCCAAGATGGACTTAATTTCTCTAGTGGACACTTATACTTAAGTACTAGTCTACAGATGATAAGGTGTCACCACCTTGTGTTTCACACCATACTTCTCAACCAGACTTTTGAATAGACAATTATAAAAATGTGACCCATTGTCACTAATGATAGCACGTGGGGTGCCAAATTAAGAAAAGATATATTTTTCCAAGAATACAGTGACACTATGTGCCTTATTATTGGGAAGCGCAATCAATTCAACCTATTTAGAAACATAATCCACAGCCATAAGTATATATTTCATGCCAAACTAACTCACAAAAGTACCCATGCAGTCTATAACCCATACATCAAATAATTCTAATTTTAAGATAGGAGTCATAGGAAGTTCATGGTGTATAGAGATATTACCTTGTCATTCTCATTGATCATAAGAAGAATCAAAATCATGTGCATCTTTGTAGATTATTGGCCAATGATATCTACATTACAAAATTTTTTGGGCAGTGCGGGTTCCTCCATGATTACCCACAACTGGCAAAGAATGACAAGCCTCAAGTATACTCATCATCTCCATCTTAGGTATGCATCTATGAATAATCCCATCCGCATGAATTCTAAAAAAATAAGCCTCATCCCAGAAAAATTTCCTTACCTCATGCATAATCTTCTTTCTTTGCTGAAAGGAAAGATCTTTCAGGATTATATCAGTTGCCAGATAATTTGCATAATCTAAAAACCATGGAATTAGATCTTGGGAAGTTGCTAATATCTGCTCATCTTAAAAATTGTCATGAATATCAATCCCATATTCAAAATTCTTCATAGTTTCCTCTTCTAGTCTAGACAAATAATCTGCAACTTAATTCTCAGTGCCTTTTTTATCCATGACCTCAAAATCAAGTTCTTGCAGCAATAGCACCAACCTAATCTATTTAGGATTTGCATCATTTTTTGCCATTAAGTACCATAATACTGCATGATCAGTGTGCAAAATCACCTTAGACCTAATCAAATAAGATCTAAACTTCTCAAAGGCAAAAACCACTGCTAACAACTCTTGCTCCGTTATGGTGCAGTTCTTTTGAGCAGGATTTAGTGCCTTACTAGTATAGTAGATAGGATGAAGGGTATTTTTTTCTATTAAACTAGTACAACTCATTAGGCAAAACCACTCGCATCACACATAATCTCAAATGGCAAGGACTAGTCTGGAGATACAATTATATGAGCAGTCATCAACTTCTCTTTCAGATATTCAAAAGCCTTCAAGCATGCTTCTTTAAACTCAAATTTCACCTGTTTCTCAAGAAGCCTACAAAGAGGGTTGGCAATCTTAGAGAAATCCTTGATGAACCGCCTATAAAACCCAACATGATCTAAAAAACTACAAACACCCTTCACAAAAATTGGTGGACGTAATTTATCAATCACTTTGATCTTTACTCTATCTACTTCAATACCCCTTTTTGAAATTTTATGCCCAAGCACTATGTCTTCTTTGACCGTAAAATAGCACTTTTCCCAACTAATTACTAATTTGCATTCTTCACACTTTCTAAAAGCGTTCGCTAAGTGACCTAAGTAGCCATCAAAAGAATCACCAATGACTGAAAAATTATTCATAAATACTTCAATGGGGTTTTCTACCATAATAGAGAAAATTGACATCATACATCTCTAAAATATGGCTGGAGCATTACATAACTCGAATGGCATGCATCTGAATGTGAAGGTCCCATAAGGACATGTGAAGGTTCTATTATCTTGATCTTTAAGTGAAATAGTAATCTGGTAATAACCTAAATACCTATTAAGAAAATAGTACCATTCTCTGCCCACTAACGTGTCTAATATTTAGTCTATAAAGGGCATGGGAAAATGGTCCTTCTAAGTCCATGCATTCAATTTTCTATAATCCATACATACTCTCCTGTATTTAATTTTCTATAATCCATGCATACTCTTCTTCCTATGACTGGTCTCATTGGCACTATCTCATTTTTCTCATTAGGCACAACAGTAATACTACCCTTTTTTTGAACACATTATATCGAACTGGCCCACTTACTATCAGTAATGAGGTATACTACACTTGTATCCAACCACTTGATTATCTCTTTATTCATCATCTCCTACCTAGAAGGATTGAGTTGGCGCTGGTGCTCTATACTTGGAATATGATCTGGCTCAAGTTAAATTTTATGAGTACACAAACCAGGAGAAATACCCACAATATCTGTAATGGACCAACCAATGGCCCTATTAAATCTATGTAATAGTGATAACAAAGATCTACTTTTATTTTACTAAAGTTAGCTGAAATGATTACCGCCAAAGTGTTGTTAGCTCCCAAAAATGCATAGCTTAAATGAAAGGGGAGAGCCTTTAACTCTAAGATAGGTGGCTCCTCAATAAATGGACAAGTAGTTCAAGTAGTTCTATTCTTTAGATCCAAATCAAGCTTTTTTGGATCATAAGTATACGAATCACTCCCATACAGTGAACATACTATTTTATCATACTAATCAATACCATCACTATCAAAGTTCATAATCCCGGCAGTAAGAACTTCAATGGCCAACCTCTATATAGAGAAACAATAGCACTAGAACCATCATCCCAAAGAGTAATAGAATCAACATTATGGAGATAATCTATCTCTTTATTATACACATCAATGACGGATATAACTCTTAACTCATCGAGCTGCTTATGGCTTTGCATACATTAAATATAACTTGTTCATCATTGAGTCTTAGTATTAGATGCCCCTGCTCTAAGTCAATCAATTTCCTTTCTGTATCCAATAAAGTTTTTCTCAAGATAATTGGGACTTGAAAATCCACTTCATAGTTTAATATCACAAAATTAGCAAGAAAAATGAAAGAAGCCACCTCGAACAATACATCATATTGAATACCAACTATCTTTTTCAATGTCCTATCTGCCATCGCTAGTCTCATGGTAGTTAGAGTAGGTGCCCCAAACCCCAACTTCTTAAATTCAGCTAATGGAAGAAGGTTAATACTAGCCCTAAATCACATAAAGCACGAGTGAAGTTGAAAGATCCAATGGTACAAGGTATAGTGAATCCACCCGAATCCTTCTTCTTATCTTCAAAAGATATAGTTTCCACAACACTGCAATGATGAATATTATCAGCTGGATCATAACTAAATGACCTCTTCTTGGTGATTAGATCCTTTATGAATTTTTTATATCCTGGCATTTCTTTAAATGCCTCTATAAGTGGGATGTTGACTGATAATTACTTTAGCTTACACAAAAATCTCTAATACTTACCCTCTCCTTGTTTCTCTTTTAGCCTTTGAGAAAAAGGAGGGTGAGGTCTCAAAATGGGTTTCAACACAGGCTCTTCAGTCTCAACTTTTCCTGTGTCTTGATTGCTACTACTCTCTATATTAATAGTGCCATTAGCTTTCTTCTGCTCATCAAAAGTGGGTATAGATGGGTCCATAGTGTTTTTTCCACTTTGAGTAGTAATGGT